>NC_071107.1:1005000-1072500 GCF_024256425.1 Clarias gariepinus
CTGGATTGAGTTGTCTAGGATTATTGCGCGCTCGTGCGTTGGTTTAAAAGGCGATATGCATCGACAGTAGAAACACTGATCACAACCCCTCCGATTGGTTGACGACATGGAAAAAGAGCGGCTCAACTTTTTTTTGTAACACGTGTTTTGCACTGAAATGCCCCCCCCCCCCCCCGCACATAATCGCTATCAAATATTATATTAGAACATAAATTCATAGGTTAATGGTATACAAATTACAAATTACATGAGACAATAAAATAAAATAAGCAATATGAAAATAAATATGTTGTATATGAAAAAATAGAAATATTATGTATCCTTTTATATTGTTTATTTTATAATAAAATTAGTTTTGTCCAATTTATAATTATAAAATATTTATTTTTAATATATATATATATATTTATTTGCATATTTTTATGACAAACCCCTGAAAAATAAATGTGTTACAAAATAAACATTTTACAAGAATTTGTATTAATGGTCTTGACGGCTGTCTCGTGCCTAGGGTTTATAATAATAATAATAATAATATCATATTTGATAACAATAAACCTATGAATTTATGTTCATATATAATATTTGATAGCGATTATGTGTGTGGGTGGGGGGGGGGGAGTCCATGGCAAGGGGCATATACTTTTCTTTTTCCACTAGAGTCAGTCATGTTCTTTAACCAATTAGATGTGACCTCGCCATTTCAACCAATCAGAACCCGCCAGGAGCGCAGGCTAAATCCTGTTTACATTAAATAAACCTGCCTCCGAGCAGGTTAAAGCTTACGGATATGTTGCTATGACAATAAATATCAGAAGCGCATCGAAGAACGAAACAATCCAAGATCAGGACAAATCCACAACAATTAAATCCAGCTAACTGAGTTAGAGACGTTCGAAGAACGGACCCCAGATAAGTAAATAGGTGTGTGTTTAGCTACAATCTATGTTGAGCTAACTATCATGCTTCTAGCTATAGCCCCTTTGTGTCTCTAGCTTTTTTGTGTTTCCTGCCTCCCTAGTTTTTCAGTGAGCCTAACCTTTTAGTGTCCCCTAGCCACTGGGTATCATCCGTCTTTGTGTTTCTGTGCCCCAATTCCCTAGTGTGTGTTGAGCTATTAGGTAAGTGTAGCTTAGTGCATGTTGGGCTAAAGACATGCTTAGCTAGGTGAATGTGTAGCTGACTGCCATGGTTAAGTGCTCTTAACCATGTTTAGCTAAAAGCCATGCCTAGCTGATTGCCATGTCTTTAGCCCTAGTACCGTCTCTCTCTCCTTGTCTCTCGTCTCTACTTGTAGTTCAAGTAGTTTAAGTTCAAGTAGGCTTTATTGTCATTACAACCATATACAGTTAGTACACAGTGAAACGAAACAACGTTCCTCCAGGACCAAGGTGCTACATGCAACATAAATTTACAACATAAATTAACAGAGACACTAAACTAGCTAACCAAGAGGCCTAGTTAACTGGCTAGCAGAGACAGGACCGAAAGACCTAACATAAATTACAACATAAATTAACAAAAACTAACTAGCTAAGTATAACTATTTTAACAGACAACATAAAGTGCACGTGCAAATGTGCAAACAAGAGCAACAACAAAGTGACAGTGCGCAACCACGACATAACAGAACATAAAAATATGGTGTTGAGGTAGTGGGTAAACGTAAACGTAACAGTTTCAGAACATAAAAATATGGTGTTGAGGTAGTGGGTAAACGTAAACATTCTTTAAAAACAGCAGCAAGAATTGAGGAATTTGTGCAAAAATCAGTCCAGTAATGATCATTGTGCAAAAATATAAACAGTGAAGCATTTACAGGTTGGTGTGTACAATAATATGGTGGTGTAGGTCAGTGTGTCTGCACTTGTGTTGATTAGTCAGTCCAGTAATGATCATTGTGCAAAAAGATAAACAGTGAAGCATTTACAGGTTGGTGTGTACAATAATTTGGTGGTGTAGGTCAGTGTGTCTGCACTTGTGTTGATTAGTCAGTCCAGTCCCAATATTTTGAGGTAGTTGAGTTAAGCTGTGTGATAATGTTTGTGTTAGTGTGTCTGTGTATGTGTGTGTGTGTGTTTATCAGTCCAGTCCCTTTTTGTTGAGGAGACGGATGGCTTGTGGAAAAAAACTGTTGTACAGTCTGGATGTGTGTGCC
The DNA here is from genome assembly GCF_024256425.1 of Clarias gariepinus. Taxonomy (NCBI): domain Eukaryota; kingdom Metazoa; phylum Chordata; class Actinopteri; order Siluriformes; family Clariidae; genus Clarias; species Clarias gariepinus. Next base: position 1,007,159 of record NC_071107.1, read on the forward strand.
CGAATGCTTCGGTACCTTTTTCCAGATGGCAGGAGTGTGAAGTGTGTGTGAGATGGGTGTGTCCGATCAGCCACAATGCTGGTGGCTTTGCGGATGCAGCGTGTGGTGTAGATGTCTTCAATAGAGGGGAGAGAGACCCCGATGATCTTCTCCGCTGTCCTCACTACCCGCTGTAGGGTTTTGCGATCCGATATAGCACAATTCCCAAACCAGACAGTGATGCAGCCGCTCAGAATGCTCTCGATAGTTCCTCTATAGAAGGTGGTCAGGATCGGTGGTGGAAGCTGGGCCTTTCTCAGTCTTCTCAGAAAGAAGAGACGCTGTTGGGCTTTCTTGTGTAGGGAGCTGGTGTTGAGGGACCAGCTGAGGTCCTTCTCTAGGTGGACACCCAGGAATTTGATGTTTTCGACGATTCCCACAGAGGAGCCGTTGATGCTCAGCGGAGAATGGTCGCCTCGTGTCCTCCTAAAGTCAACAACCATCTCCTTTGTCTTGTCAACATTTAGAGACAGGTTGTTGTCTTTACACCAGTCCGTTAGCCTCTGCACTTCCTCTCTGTACGCTGACTCGTCGTTCTTGCTAATGAGACCCACCACGGTCGTGTCATCAGCGAACTTAATGATGTGGTTCGAACTGTGTGTTGCTGCAGGAGTGTGAACAGCAGGAGACTGAGCACGCAGCCTTGTGGGGCCCCAGTGCTCAGTGTGGTGGTGCTGGAGGTGCAGTTTCCGATCCGTACTGACTGAGGCTTATCGGTCAGAAAGTCTCTACGTCTCTCCTGTCTTTAGTCTCCCCTAGTCTTCTGTCTCTACTTGTCTCTTATCTCTACTTGTCTCCCGTCTCTCCCGTCTCGTCGGGTGTCTCGTCTTGTGTCCTGTTTTAGCTCCACATGTAGTTTGTGTGTCCTGTTACGTGTTTCATCTGTCTGCCTGTGTTTCGCCACAAGACGCGTGTTGGTCGTCCTTCTGCCTGTGTTTCGCCACAGGACGCGTGTTGGTCGTCCTTCTGCCTGTGTTTCGCCACAGGACGTGTGTTGGTCGTCCTTCTGCCTGTGTTTCGCCACAGGACGTGTGTTGGTCGTCCTTCTGCCTGTGTTTCGCCACAGGACGTGTGTTGGTCGTCCTTCTGCCTGTTTTTTTACGCTATCAATCTTAAAAATAGTGTAATGGGTATTAGTGCCTGTTGGTGTCCCTTTGTCTGTGTCCTGCCAGAGAGCCCATGTTTAACCCCATTCTATTAAGTATTGTTTGAGTTTGTTTGTTCCTTTGTTTGTTTTGTGTCTTTATTATTTCTGTGACAACCCTTATTAAAAGACTCTTTTTGTTCAACTACCCCTCTGCCTTTATGCCTGCTCTCTCCGCCCATGGCGATCAACATCCGCCAATACACCCGAATTGTGGCGTTAATATTAAAATAAAACGTGTTTAATTATTTTGTCACTCAAAATACGCGTCACAACCACCGATGTGTGACTCCCGCCAGTACACGATTTATTAAACTTTTCAAGTCCCGGTTTTATTCAGATTGACACTGACTGCATGCTCCAGTACACGCCATAAAAGGATGACGGCACACGGACACAGACGAAAGTTTTGGTTGCTGCAGGTGGAATTTAAGTTAAACTTTTTATTTCTGTAAAGTTTTTCTAAAGTTTAGTTGTAGGAGAGGCGAATTGCTCGGTCTGTCCACAATTACAAGCATGTATTTAAGTTTTCTGACAGGTGGCATGTGTGTAAAGTCAATTTGTAAACATTGAAATGGTGCAATAGGCATCGGCAAGGCATCATGTTTAACATGTCGTCCCTGTGTATTTGCGCGAGCACAGATCAAACAGAAATCTAATAGAACAAGTGTAGCCTGTTTAATATTGTGAATGCAGAATCTGTCCTCAATCATACTGATTACCCCGCGTTTTGCGACATGTGAAATACCATGAAAATGTCGCACGAATAACGGGAGGACAGATGCTGGAAGAGCTATACGGCCGGTCTCATTCCGAAGTAGCATATCGCTGCCAGGTGAACACTTACGAGAGGACCAAAAAAGGAAGATCTTCAGATGATGAATGGGTTTGCAAGAAGGCTATGTCAATGTCAGATGACAAACTTGGGATGGAGACATGGGATGTCAGAAAATACTGTATCCCTACAAACCTGTGGGGACAAAGGTGCTTCTTTGGCGGCCCATTTGGCAACTTCATCAGCTAAAAAATTACCTAAAACCTCTTCAGAGTCACCAGATGCATAACCTTTGATCTTACTATAGCCAATTGTGAGGGAAGCAACCTAGCTTGTAAAAGATCAGTTACAAGAGTAGCATGTGAAATAGGCTTTCCATCGGCTGATTTAAAAACCTCGCGAAGCCCAAAGCTTCCCAAAATCGTGTGCGACACCATAAGCATAATGCGAATCCGTAAAGATAGTAACAGGTTGATTTTTAAATAGGAGGCATGCACGAGTAAGAGCGGTAAGTTCAGCAGCTTGCGCTGAAAGGAAAGGCAACGAATAAGCTTCTAATACAATATTGGGCAGTTGACAGATAGAATAGCCGCAATATGAAACATTATCATTAGGCCTCGAACAAGAGCCATCAACATAAATATGGGTGCCATGCTCTAAAGGAGTAGTAGATAAACCGGAGCGTACTGCCGAGGTAGTGGTGATCTCATGTAAACAGTCATGATCAGCCCAGTCTGGTTGGGTCTGATCAGGGTCACAGAGTGTCACGAGAGGGTGTAAGAGTACAGCCGGAGTGTTGGGTGTCGATATTAGTTCAATAGTTAGATTATGTGTGGCACAAAGAATAGCTTCGTATCCTGAACGACGTTGAGCTGTCATGTGCTGTGTTTGAATATTATTAAGGATCGTTATAACTTGGTGAGAAGAGTGTAATACTAGGAGGTACGAGAGAACAATCTTTTCAGCATCCGTGACAATGAGAGCAGAGGCAGCCACAGCTCGCAGACAAGCAGGAAGTCCTAATGCTACAGGATCTAGGGTTTTAGATAAGTATGCAACTGGCCGATAAGACCCGCCGTGATCTTGGGCTAAGACCCCCGCTGCGACCCCCCCGCCTTCAGAGACATATAGGTGAAATGGCTTGCCATAATCAGGTAGACCCAATGCTGGAGCTGAACTTAGAGATTGCTTGAGGTAACAAAAAGAGTCCTTCATCTCAGATGTCCATGTGATTTTGTCTGGTTGAGTGGAGGAGCATGACTGGCGCAATATCTTGTCATAGTAGGAACAGTCAGGGATGAACTGCCTACAATAGTTTATAAGTCCAAAAAAGCTCATCAATGCTTGCTTCGTGGCAGGTGGACGAATCTCGACAACAGATGAAATGCGATCAGCAGATAATGTTCTCTGTCCCTGGGCAATTGTGAATCCCAGATAGGAGACCCGCAGTAAGCAAAATTGAAGCTTAGTGAGTGAAGCCCTGAATCCATCATCAGCCCTATGTGTCAGCATGTGCAGTGAATGTTTGCGACATAAGTCCTCAGTTTCAGCTGAGAGGAGGATGTCGTCGGCGTATAACAGAAGGCGGACTTTCTCAGGCAGGGTCAGGGAAGCCATGGCATCTCTTACAACAGAGGAGAACACAGCTGGAGAGTCTATGAACCCTTGAGGAAGACAAGTCCAGGTCATTTGTTGGTTTTTGAGGGTGAAAGCGAATATAGGCTGCGTCTGCTCACTGACAGGGACACTGAAAAAGGCAGAACACAAATCAACTACTGTAAAATATAAATGATTTGGAGGTATTGACGTCAAGATGGATGGGACGTCTGGAACAATAGGACTGGCAGGAATTACAATGTCATTAATTTTGCGCAAATCTTGGGTAAATCTCCATCCTTTTCCACCTTCCTTTTGTACAGGATTAACAGGTGTATTGTATGGAGATTGGGTAGGAACTAGGACACCTTGTTGTATTAATGACAAAATCACTTTCTCAATGCCTGCCTCTTTATCTGGTGAAAGAGGGTATTGTTTACAATACACAGGTGTCAGTGTTTTAAGTTTTGCTGTGTATGGTGTAGTGCAAACTGTGCCCACTTCATTAGCATGAGTAGACCACAACCTCGGAGGTACAGAAGACAAGTAGGATGGGATGACAATAGATTCACCAGTAGAATCAACCTGTGGGATCACATCAGAGAACATAGTCAGATTATTAGGAGTCTTTAAAACAGTTTTGCCCTCTGCAAAGGATATAGAACAGCCTAATTTAGACAATACATCTCGGCCTAGTAAATTGAACAGAGATGAGGGTATCACAACAAATCGATGATGGAAATGCACATTTGGATCATCTGGGCTAGTTACAGGAAGTTGAAAAGTTTTAGGGCATAAAATTGGGACCTCATCAATCCCTACAGAGCTGATAGTGGATGCTGAAACAGGTCCACGGTACTGAGAACCACTAAAAGAAGAGCATGTAGTTCCAGTATCTACCATAAAAGGATAAGGAGTACCATTGATATTTAACATTAAAATGGGTAGGTTTTGTGAATCATTATTCAGTACCAAGTTCAACATACTCACTGTGGGGTTCCTACTCTGTGGGCAGCCCTATGGGCAAAATTACCATTGTGTTTTAACGTGTAGGCCTGATTGGGCCCATAGTACCTGATGGGGTGGTCTGATGCATTTGGTGAGCCTGTGAAGTAGAAGAGACATACCTATTTTCCATATAGTTTTTTTTTTGTCTACAGTCTTCTGCCTTGCAACAATTGCATATTGTCTGTTTGCATTGTAGTTCCCAGTGCCCTAGTTTATTACAGCGTTTGCACCTGGCATGTTATCGTGAACCATGATCATAGACAGCGGCAGGAGTTTGATTAGAGTTTCCGCTGCAGGTGGCGATAAAGGAGAGTTTTGGCAGAATCAGTGTTCATATTATTAACAAACGTAGTTTGAAATAGCTGTGTGAAATGTGGAGGAATATTATAACCGAAGGAAAGTCCTCTGTGTTCAGACCATGCAGTTTTAAACCTGTTTAAACAGGCAGTTGCTAATTCAGCTGGTTCCTGTCTGATAGATGCCACCTGTGAGAGATCACATGAAGAGTGATATTTCTTTACAAGAAAAGCTTTACAGTAAGTTCAATGAACATGTTATCAACATGTTTGTAATCTGCCCATGAATAATAAGCACTCCATGTGTCCCCATTAGGATCAACCTCATCATCTATAGGTATTTCATGTTTGTGATAAGGAAAGGGGCACGTCTTCCTGTAGCGAGGAATCCGTCACCTCTGCTCCTAGAACACGTGTTAAGATGCACCTGAAATCAGGACCAGTCAACTATGAATAATGTGTTGTGCTTTTAAGTTGGTCACAAAATAAGTGAACATCAGATGGTTTAGGAAGGCTAGAAACAATGCTGTGGATATCAGATAGAGTTGGAGGTGAAATATTCCATCTCTTTTCTCCACATGTAACAAAGGGATATGCATAATTAGGTGTACTATAAGTGTTCTTTGGCCTTTGTAATGACTTATCTGCCACATTAGAGGCAACACCTTTTGATTTTACCATACCATGGCCCCCACCTTGAGAGCTATGTGTCTCCGTGGTTGAAGAATAGCTAGGGGGAGCAGAGACAATAGATGATTCCACCTTAGTAGTAAGAACAAGAAAAGCATGTATGAGTGGTTTGGAGTTGGTGGTCAGTTTACACTTACGAATATTATCTTTACCATTTTTAGCTATCACATTTTTAAAGCACTCGCCATCCCACTTCGGTTTCAAATCACGCCATGTAGTAAATGCTTTTTTCATATATTGACTGTCCCACTGTGGATCACCATAACCTTGATTAATTAAAAGATCAGCAGTGATAAAGTAAGCATTGTCAAATGAACCTTCTCTTGGATAATGTCTCCACTGAAAAGAACCCTTTGTCCATCCAGCCAAATTGTTGATGAAATGAAAGGTTGAACAAAAGTTCCAAATCCTTGATTATACATCCAATCATTAGGAGTAAGAGACTGTTTGGAACGACCATTACCCATTTTGTTAGTAAGTTACAGTTAGTAAACAAACCAAGCTTATCGAAGTTAAGGAAGAATACTGTAATTTATAAATGTATTATCAAAATGTGCAATATCTCTGCGTTCCTGATAACACTACCAGGAATATGGATTCTATTTTAAATAACACGTGCCTCTACACCTTTGGAGATTATCCACACATTTATCAAATACCAATATAGTGAATTAATAAGGCATTCGGCCAATCTACCCTGTTTCTGAGAACACTCTCAGAAAAATGAACCTCAGGTGCGCCGGGCTGAGTCCACACGTCTCTACATCAGGGAGACAATAAAACTCATGCACATCCCACATGTATAACTGCAACTGCACGCCGTTCCCTGTTCCAAAGAACACTCAAAGGAATATGGCTATAACCAATTAATTTATTTATTTTCTAACCACGCGCCTCTATGCCAGGGCCAGCTTATACACAAAGTGCATGCTACAAAAGCCTCACTAAATTACTAATATTGTAATGCATAAATTACGTCGACAACATAAGTTAGTGAACGTAGAACTTTTACTACGTGAGCGTGGGAGCGTTCACACCTTAAAGAGCAGCAGGAAAGATTTAACATGTTAATATTAGACCTATGAGGAAAAGAGCAAGAGAGTAGAAATTATTCCTTTATATATAAAATAATTCTAACAATTTCATAAATATGAGGAGGACAAGTAGACATTTAGTATTTTATTTAAAAAAAAACTTCAATTCAGCGTCTTTTACACAGAATACATAGAATAAAGAAAAAAAATTATATATGGAGTTTTACCCCATAATGCACGGTTTGTTCAGTTTATTTATTTTACCACATGATCACTGGGGGCTTCATACAAAAGGGTTTTGTGTCTTCCGGTGTTTTCTTTTCATTTGAAGTTGCCGACCCCTGGTATAGAGTGAAATGTATCACTGATAATTATTATTAATTTATTAGTTTTCTATAGTGTTTATCCTGTACAGGGTCATGAGAAGCCTGGAGTCTATCACAGGAGACTTTGGGCAGGAGGTGGGGTCACACTGGACAATACACCACATGACACACACACTATGGGCAATTTGGGAATGCTTATTATCCTAATCTGCATGTCTTTAGGAAAGAAACTGGAGTACTTGAAAGGTTTAAATAATATTTAAAGGGTTTAAATAATAAAATTTGTCAGTCTCTTGTTATACATCAGACTTGTTGCTCTACATTTTACTATTATTAGGTTTATAATATAATAATGACAATCAGATAAGCAGAATGTGAAAGTGATGATCTGACCTCAGTGTCTCCAGTGTACAGTGTGGATTCTCCAGTCCAGCAGAGAGTAGCTTCACTCCTGAATCCTGTAGTTTATTGTAACTCAGGTTCAGTTCTCTCAGACTGGAGGAGTTTGAGCTGAGAACTGAGGACAGAAATCTACAGCTTTCATCTGTGAGATAACACCCACGCAGCCTGGGAGAGAAATGAGGATACATCAGAACACTGACATCTCTCTCTCTTTTATCTATTTTATCTGCTTTTTATTGTGTGTGTGTGTGTGTGTGTGTGTCTTAAAATTAATATCAATGAGTGGATATCAATTTGCACTTTACAGAATTTTTTTACTAAATCTTATATTTAAATTTAAAAATAAAAAAAAGCACTAAAACAGAAAAAAAAGAGTTATTTAATAAATAATCCACTCTATTTAGTAAACACTCATTACTTAATGTTAGAGAAATACATGAATAAATAAATAAAGTTTATGTAGTTAGTAATAGAGTTATTAAATAATTTTACAATGTAATATTTATAAATGATTATAAAATGACTCACTCAGCTTTTCTGGATGCTTTGACGACTGGCAGCAGCTTCAGAAGACATTCCTCTGATCGGTCATATTTACTCAAATTAAACACATCCAGATTATCTTCTGAGTTCAGCAACACAAACACCAGAGCTGACCACTGAGCAGGAGAGAGTCTGACTCCACTGAGACACGTGTATCCTCTGTTCAGGTAATGTTGTACTTCCTGCACTAGAGAATGATCATTCAGTTCATTTAGACAGTGGAACAGATTGATGGATTTCTCTGGAGATGGATTCTCTCTGATCTTCATCTTAATGTACTTGACTGTTTTCTGTTTGCTGTGAGAACTGCTTCCTGTCTGGGGCAGTAGGTCTCGTAAAAGGGTCTGGTTGGACTCCAGTGAGAGACCCAGGAGGAAGCGAAGGAAAAGGTCCAGGTGTCCATTCTCACTTTGTAAGGACTTGTCCACTGCACTCTTCAGGAAATCAGACATGTTTGATTTAGAGAAAAGATCAGACAGATCAGTGTTTTGTTGTCTTGTAGTCTTTTTGTTGATGAAGGAAAGAAATGCATATAAAGCAGCCAGAAACTCCTGAACACTCAGATGCACAAAGCTGAACACCTTCCCCAGGTGAAGCCCAAACTCCTCTCTGAAGATTTGAGTACACACTCCTGAGTACACTGACACTTCTCTGACATCAATGCCACACTCTCTCAGGTCTTCCTCATAGAAGATCAGGTTTCCTTTCTCCAGCTGCTGAAAAGCCAGTTTTCCCAGAGCCAGGATACTCTCTCTGGTCTGCTGAAGATCAGGGTCACATTTCTGATGGTACTTTTGGTCCTTGTGTTTGATCTGAAAGATCAGGAAGTGTGTGTACATTTGAGTCAGAGTCTTGGGGATCTCTCCACTTTCTGCTTCACCCAACATTCTCTCTAAAACAGTGGCTGAGATCCAGCAGAAGACTGGGATGTGGCACATGATGTAGAGGCTTCTTGAAGACTTCATGTGTGAGATGATTTTATTGGCCAGGCTCTGATCACTGATCCTCTTCCTGAAGTACTCGTCTTTCTGAGGATCACTGAACCCTCGTACCTCTGTTACCTGGTCTACACACTCAGGAGGGATCTGATTGGCTGCTCCTGGTCGAGATGTGATCCAGAGGAGAGCAAAGGGAAGAAGGTTCCCCTTAATAAGGTTTGTCAGCAGCACATCCACTGAGGTTGACTCTGTCACATCACACAATCTCTCATTGTTCTGAAAATTTAGAGGAAGTCGACACTCATCCAGACCATCAAAGATGAACAGAACTTTGTTGATCTCACAGTCTATTAATTTTAATCCTTTGATTTCTGGGAAAAAGTAATAAAGAAGGTCCATCAGACTGAGATGTTTCTGCTTCATCAGATTCAGCTCTCTAAAGGGAAGTGGAAACATGAAGGTGATGTCCTGATTTGCTTTTCCTTCAGCCCAGTCCAGGATAAACTTCTGCACAGAGACTGTTTTTCCAATTCCAGCAACTCCTTTAGTCAGCACACTTCTGATGAACTCGTCTTTGAAGAGATCATTACATTTGATGGATGTCTCCTGTGTCGGTGGTCTCCTGGACGCTGTCTCAATCTGTCTCACCTCATGTTCATTATTAACGTCTCCACTCCGACCCTCTGTGATGTAGAGCTCTGTGTAGATCTCATTCAGAAGTGCTGAGCTTCCAGGCTGTGAGATTCCTTCATAAATCCTTTTACATTTCTCACTCAGTTTGGATTTGAGGTTTCGCCGGTACACAGAGACGAGTTCTGATAAAAAGAAGGATAAAATGTAAGCTCTATGATCATCTCTGTTGACTATTGATATTTTAATATCTGTATATCATATGTAATGTCAGTACTGATCTGTTATTATATTCTGTTGATAAAAGCACATCATTATGATGAGATGTGTTTAATAAATTTACAGCAGTTTCCTTCCTCTGAAGTTAAAGTGATGTTATAAGCCCATGAGCTCTTACTGTTCTGCAGTGTGTTAGCGAGATCTGTGTGGTTCATGTTCTTCAGGACATGCAGTGTGATATTCAGCGCTGACACTCTGATACTGCTCTGATCCTTCTCATCCTCCACCTCCCTCTCAGAGCATGCTGGGTAATCTGGACTCAGGAGCTTCTTAAATCTCTTTAGCTCATTCTTTAACAGAGTAATGACTTTGTGCTCCAGCTCCTGATTAGAAACAGAAAGAAAAAAATACAAAAACATTATGATGTCATAACAGTTTGTGTTTATTAAAACTGATTGTAAAACTTCTTTGTTGTCTGATTAAGCGCTGGAATTTTAAAATGCTGTATTTTATTCTTATCCTGTACAGAAGGTGTCCAGCTCCAGATTAGGGCGTAAATAAACAAACAAAAACATGCAGGTAAGTCAGTGAACATTTCTGTGTGTTTGAACCCAATGAATACACTCGTGATCTCTGTCACATTACAGTGAGAGTGTAATAGATGTAATGATTACTCACATCACAGGCAGCTGACAGGTAACGATATTACTCACACACACACACATACAAACCTTAAATATCCACTCTAACTGACTCTTCTCAGTGATGTTTGGTTTATTCTTCTGTGGTCTATGAAGAAACAAAACACTAGTTAAAAGTTTAACAAGGACTATAAATCATATTCATACCTACAAACACACACCCGTTAATATCTGAGAGATGTTTGATTATGTGAGAGTGAGAGTGATAAAACACTGCACTCATACATTAAACTGTACTCACCTCAGATCAGTAACACAGTCTGTGTCTCTAAAGACTATTGGATGATCCATTGACCAGTCACTCTTTATGGACACACAGCTGGGTTCAGGTGAGTCTGATCTCTTACCCTGAATCAGACTAAATGCACACAACCACTACATCTTATAACTGTTCTGTAGCAACACTGAATAATTAAATAAAGAAGAATATTTAGTACTGATTTTTTCTAAACTCTTTACACAGCGAGCAAACAGAATTCTGTGGACTAAACTGTAAACACTTTTCCTTTCTATTGTCATAAATTATGATCATAATGTACAAACACACACAAACATGATTCACACACACATGAAAAACTGCTCACAAGTGACTTTTTACAGATACACACCAGAGTCTGATCTGTTTAGTTTTTTACACCCTTCACTTACCTCTCGTCTTTCTTTGTGTCCTGTTCCCCACACACACTCATTTTGAGGTTTTATCCCCCAGGATTACACTGCAAGTTACACACACAGAGAAAGTGAGACCAAGAGAGGGAACAACAAATGGGTTAATCAGATATCATTTAGAAAGTTTTATATTATTATATTTATTTATCTTTATTTTATTTTGGATTTTTCAATTTTCTCCCTAATTTAGTCGTGGCCAATTCCTCCCCGTCACTAGGGGGCTGCCACATTAAGGCTACTACTACCACTTAGCCGGGAGGGCCGAAGACTATCACGTGTTTCCTCCGAACCGCATGACGTCAGCCGACCGCATCTTTTCGAACTGCTTGCTCACGCACCATTAGGGGCGGAGTAACATACTCGGAGGAACGCGCTAGCCGTTCCCGCGTGCGCGAGCTCACAGACGCCCCTGATTGGCTGTAGAGCCGTGATTAATGTGGGAGCGCGAGTACCTCTCATCCCTCCCCCCTGAGAGAGCTCGGACAATCAGCTCCCTCTGTGCCTCCGGCTGTGAGAGGAAAACAGCATAACCCGGGGTTCGAACCAGCGATCCCCGGATGATAGGGGCGAGCACTTTACCACTGCGCCACTCGGAGGCACATTATTATATTTATTTATAAATAAATAAAAGGTTTTATCCGAGATAATTTGCATTTAATGTGTGTGATATCAACTCACAAGGTTATAAAATCACATCTATCTGAATAAACCCAAACTGAGTATAAAAATAATCAGAACTGGCACTGGTCTATTTTTTTAAATAAAATATGAAATTAAAATATCAAAATGTACCAAAGAAAATGATTCCATTCATAAAAAAAATATAATAAATAAATAATGGGTTGTGTATAAAGTTGGTGTTGTTGGACTTTTGGCTGCTCCCGGCAAGGGGTCGCCACAGTGGACTATCCAGTCCGCACTACAACTTGGCACAGGTTTTACGCCGGATGCCCTTCCTGACACAACCCTCCCATTTTATCCGGGCTAGGGACCGGCACTGCATCCAGTGGCTGGGGTTTTGGGCACTGGCTGGGAATCGAACCCGGGCCTTCCGCCTGGCAGGCGAAACACCTACTACTGAGCCACCAGTGCCCCCGGGTTGTGTATAAAGTGATTAAAAAAAAACAACACAATGCATGTTATGAGTTTCGTTTTCCAGGGGTCCGTTCTTCGTACGTCATAACTCAGTTAGCTGGATTTGATTGTTGTGGATTTGTCCTGATCTTGGATTTTTTCGTTCTTCAATGCACTTCTCGTATTTGTTGTCATAGCAACATATCCGTACGCTTGAACCTGCTCGGAAGCAGGTTTATTTCATGTAAACAGGATTTAGCCTGCGTTTCTGCCGGGTTATGATTGGTTGAAATGGCGAGGTCACATCTGATTGGTCAAAGAGCACGACTGACATGTACTGACTTACGTGGGAAAAGAAAAGTATATGCCCCCCTGCCATGGACTCCCCCTCCCTCACATAATCGCTATCAAATATTATATATGAACATAAATTTATAGGTTTATTATTATCAAATATGATATTACTATTATAATAAACCCTATGCACGAGACAGCCGTCAAGACCATTAATACAAATTCTTGTATAATGTTTATTTTGTAACACATTAATTTTTTTAGGCCTTTGTCATAAAAATATGCAAATAAATATATTCTATTATATATATATATATATATATATATATATATATATATATATATATAATTTCTGCTCCAATTTTTCATGAGATGTACTTAAAGTATTTGTACTTGATTTACTTAAAGATTTAAAATTCATTTTAGATACACAATATTACAATTACTCTTAAACATTGTTCACAAATCAGTCTAAATGTGTGATAGTGAGCACTTCTGCTTTACTGAGATAATCCATCCCACCTCACAGGTGTGCCACATCAAGATGCTGATCTGGCATCATGAGTAGTGCACAGGTGTACCTTATACTGCCCAACAAAGGTTTTGCGTTTATATTTTTGTGTGTGTATATATATATATATATATATATATATATATATATATATATATGAATTGGACGAAACTACTTTTATTATAAAATAAACAATATAAAGGTATACTTGTTGTATTTGAAAAAAAAATATTAATGTTTCTATTTTTTCATATACAACATATTTATTTTCATATTGCTTATTTTATTGTCTCATGTAATTTGTAATTTGTAAACCATTAACCTTAGAATTTATGTTCTAATATAATATTTGATAGCGATTATGTAGGGGGGGGTCAATCCATGGCAGGGGGGCATTTCAGCGCATAACACCTGTTACAAAAAAAAAAGTTGAGCCGCTCTTTTTCCATTTCTCAGCCAGTCAAAGGGCTCGTGATCAGTGTTTCTACTGTCGATACATATCGCCTTTTAAACCAACGCACGAGCGCGCAATAATCCTAGACAACTCAATCCAGCTCTACTAATCATCAACAACAGGTGAGCTCGAAGAACCGAATTAGCCAGATCGTAATTAGCACGATGATCTCATCTTAGATGTGTCAGTTTATCTCGGATGTGTCAAGCGACGTACGATGGACGGACCCCAGGCTCGTGAAAGTCTCCGTCTCTTCCATTCCAGAGATTAAAAACAGTAACAAAGTCACTTTTACACTCTGTAGAGTCTCAGTGGTGCGCGCGCAACCTCTCGGGGGCGAGCCTTTCTCTGAATGCGCGCTCCCTGCGCCGTTTTTTACGGGGGTGGGGCTAAGAGAAACACATCTCGATGGGGGAACCAAATTCCACACAACACAGCTCCAATCCGCGCGCTCACACGCAGCGTACAGTGTATATATATATATACACACACACACCATGTCCACTGTCCCTCCCTGTCAGACACTAGAGGAGACATGGAGCGGATTTCTCCTGTAGTCCATGATGTAGTTTAGTGACGGTGTTACAGCTCAGTCATACCGTTTTACACCCATTAGAATTGTAAGGGTTCACACTGGCGCTTCATTTAATAAACATGTAGACAGTCTGAAATAACTCTCCTTACAGAAGGAACAAACAGCTAAGAAACATTTATTATCGTCTTATTGATCACAATTCCACTTACTAACAGCTGATTAACGAGGTTTAGCTTTAGCTTTAGATACTCACTGTGTTTCTCTCCTGTGCACGCGCTGCTCCCTGTCTTTATAAAAATAGACCCAAGTTTCAGTTACTTAGTTTTAAGGTAGTTGAGCGCCACCTGTGGGCAGAGAGGGGCAGGTCAAACCAGCTGTTACCTTTACACCTGGGGGCTGTTCCATAAACCAAGATTAGAGTTTAAGCCAGGTTTATTTCGGTTAGTCAGGCTTATTTTTTGGTTTCATAAATCAAACTTAAAAAAGTTCAAACTCAGTTACCCCGGCAACTTAAGCTGGCAAATGAACCTGGTCCGGGGCAGGCTAACTGTCAGGCTAAGTCTGAGTTCAGGCTTAACGAACATACCATTTATACTCAACTGCTGGTAATTCGATGTCATTTTATGTTATGTAACCACTATTAATAATTTTTTAAATAAATAAATAAGGAAATGTACTTTACTAATAAATGTAAGAAATTATAAGGTATAAATACAATAAGAAATGTAAAAAACTTGTGTGTTTAATTGGTGAGTTTGGTTAATGAGTTTGGTAATTAATTAATTAAAAGTATATAAATAGGAAGCTCCACTCATTTCAAAACTTAATCATGGCGTGTCCTTTCATGGATGAGGTGGTGGATGAGGGAGCTATAGTCTTGCGGAAGGCATTTCAAAGAGAGAGAACTTTCAGAGACAGGTCAGATCCATTGGCTTTTAATGACAGCTACCTGTATGAGCGATATAGGTTCTCAAGAGGTTCTCTTTGTAGATTACTAAGCCCACAGATTGCAAATAATACTGTACACGCCGCAACAAAGCGCTCACAGTCCCACAGACGGTGTGCATTGCACTTCGCTTTTTTGCCAGTGGAACATTTTTGTACACAGTTGGAGATGCAGAGAATATCAGTTTGCTGCTCTGTACGAACTGAGTACCTTTTTTTAAAAAGACTACTTAATGTGTTCATCACATTTCCTGGCCACAAAGCTATTCGTACCATTAAACATGCCATTTATGAAATAGCTGGTAAGTTCAAATAACTCTATAAAACATGAAAATATTTCTTGACTGTTGATTTTACATGGGACATATTTAAAACAAACAAATAATTTTCCTAGGTTTCCCAAATGTTATTGGTGCATTGGACTGCATCCCTGTGCGTTTTAAGTGTCCATCAACTGAGATGATATTGAAGGCTATGCTCTAGCACTGAGTGTTCTGTACTAAGCTGGGCACCAGTGTTTAGTTCATTGCAATTAAAATGTAGTGACCTACAGGTTTAATTTATTTTAGATGATTAGTGATGCAGATTGCATTATCACAAATGTAGCAACATAGATTTAAATTATTTCATTGAATACTCTTGGCACATTCAATTCAATTTTATTTGTATAGCGCTTTTAGCAATTTTCATTGCCGCAAAGCAGCTTTACACAGTCAAAAGAATTATTTAAGTTTGTATGAAATGTGAATTTGTATGAATCAAAATGGTCAGTTTGTCCCTGGTAAGCAAGCCGAGGGCGACAAGGGCAAGGAAAAACTCCCTGAGATGGTAATAGGAAGACACCTTGAGAGGAACCAGACTCAACAGGGAACCCATCTTCATTTGGGTGAAACAGAAAGCAGTAAATGATCTGCATTTATACAGTGTGTAGCGTGGGAGGCAGTTCAGCTATAATAGCTTATGTTAATTCATGTTAATATGGAGTCCAGGTAGTTATTGAAGACCCAGGTAGACTTGTAAGATGTTCCAGTCCTGAACTATCGAACTGTCAAGTCCCCAGAGAAACAGTTGCCAACACCAGTCAAGGCCAGAACCATTTTCTAGGTAGAGAGAATCATCCCCAGACACCAGACGCATCCCAGAGAGACACACGGGGCATCCATGTGACGAGACCCTCAGCCAGAAGCGGGGCACCAGGACGGGTCAGACAAGTACGGAGGGCAGAGGGAGTCCGGACCACCGGCAGCTCAGGAACGACATGTGTAGCTCAACAGAGAGAGAGAAAGAGTGAAAGGGGGAGACAGGAGGAGAGAGGAAAGAGAAAGAGGGGGGAAGAGAAGAAGAGGAGAGATGGCAGTTAGGTATGGTCACAATGTATAATGTGAATGTATATTAACTGTAGAGTGCAAGCAGAGACTCCGGCAGGACTAACTATGACAGCATAACTAAAAGGGAGAGCCAGAAGGAAACACAAACATGAGGGCTTTCTGAGATGTAAAGCAAACAATCACCTCACCGTCAGCAAACCTGAGTGATCAATGAGAGTGAGGAAGACAGCATCCAAACATACCAGTTCACCATAATACTCTACGTCCATGAGAACCCCCAGATCTGCTCCTTTACCTATGGCAAATCTATTTATAAAAATGCTTGGCTAAATAAATAGGTTTTTAGCCTGGACTTAAACACTGAGACTGTGTCTGAGTCCCGAACACTATTTGGAAGACTATTCCATAATTTTGGGGCTTTGTAAGAAAAAGCTTTGCCCCCAGCTGTATTTTACATAATACGCGGTACTGACAAGCAGCCTGCATCCTTTGATCGAAGTAGGCGTGGCGGATCGTAAGACACTAGCAGTTCGCTCACGTACTGCGGCGCGAGACCATTTAATGCTTTATATGTCAAGAGTAGTATTTTAAAATCAATGCGAAATTTTACAGGGAGCCAATGCAGTGAAGATAAGATAGGGGTGATGTGCTCATATCTTCTGGTTCTAGTGAGGACTCTCGCTGCTGCATTCTGGACTAGCTGAAGCTTATTTATGCATCTAGCTGAACAACCAGACAGTAAGGCATTACAATAGTCCAACCTAGAGGTGATAAAAGCATGAACAAGTTTTTCTGCATCGTTTAGCGACAATAAATTTCTTATTTCTGAGGTGAAAGAATGCTATCCTGGTAATATTATCTACATGAGCTTCAAATGAAAGGCTGGAATCAATAATCACACCAAGGTCTTTCACTGTTGCATTTGCTGGAACAGAAAGGCCATCTAAAGTTACGGTGTGATCTAAAATTTTACTCCTAGCTGTATGCGGTCCTATGACTAGAACTTCTGTCTTATCCCGATTTAGCAGAAGGAAGTTAATTAGCATCCAATTTCTTATGTCCTGCACACATTGCTCAATTTTAGTAAGCTGTTTTTTCTCATCAGGTTTTGCTAAAACATATAACTGTGTATCGTCAGCGTAACAATGAAAACTAATACCATGCTTACGGATTATGTTGCCCAGAGGAAGCATGTAAAGGAAAAAAAGCAGTGGACCTAAAACTGAACCCTGCGAAACGCCAAACTCCACTAGAGAACATGCAGAATAATCACCATTTAAGTCTACATACTGATAACGATGGGTCAGATAGGATCTGAGCCAGGAGAGGGCTGTACCCTTAATTCCTAATACATTCTTCACATCTGTGAAGAAGAATAGCGTAATCAACGGTGTCAAAAGCTGCACTGAGGTTGAGTAATACAAGCATAGTTACACAACCCTGATCAGAGGCCAATAGGATGTCATTTACTACTTTAACGAGTGCTGTCTCTGTACTGTTATGAGGCCTAAATCCTGACTGATACAGTTCATGTATGCCATTTCTATGTAGATATGAGCATAGCTGCTCCGCTACTACCTTTTCCAGAATCTTAGAGATAAAGGGGAGGTTTGATATTGGCCTGTAACTGGACAGCTGACAGGGGTCGAGGTCAGGTTTCTTAATTATTGGTTTGATAACTGCTAATTTAAAATATTTTGGAACATAACCAATGCTGAGTGAAGAATTAATTATTCTCAACAGGGGTTCTGTTATTGCTGGTACTATCTGTTTAAGAAAATGTGTCGGTACAGGATCTAATATACAGGTTGATGAATTTGCAGAAGAGATGAGTGAAATTAGTTCATTCTCTTCAAGGGAAGTAAAGTATTCTAGGTTCTGATGTGACATGGCTAGATTAACATCTGCATCAATTACATTGTTCGGTTTCAAAACCTCAATTTTCTGCCTAATAATTACAATTTTATTATTAAAAAAGTTCATGAAGTCCTCACTATTGCATGATGTTGTTGTGGAGATTTCTGCAGTGGTCATATTTCTGGTTAATTTGGCTACAGCATTAAATAAGAATCTAGGATTGAAGGCACATTGTTTTCATTTCTTAATACTCACTTTGTCACATGTGGGAGAGAGTTGGCTTGGCAAAAAATAACGTGAATGCGTGAGTGTATTAAAATACATATTTAGTATCACCTTCCCTTTTATTATAATGCAAAATAATTAAACACCCCTTCCGCATCCTTTTGACTGTTAAATGAAAGCATTTACCTTTACTGCCATTCATTTCTTTAGGTCAAAATACCAATGTATACGGACAAGGAATTTATGTTTGTTTATTTAATAAGGTGTAATCCTTCTGGAACCAGAAGAACTCAAAACTAAACACAAAAACGTTCTGCAAAAAGGTAATATTTGATTACACAATCACTAAACTATTTATTAAACATGATTTAGTATATTATTTCTGTCATGTAAATAATAGAAAGAAGGCTGAAGCCCGTCTAATTCGCCGGGGGCCATCACCACCTCCCCTCACCCCACCTGAGGAGCAGCTCTATCCCTTAAAAAAAGCCGACCAGTGACACTAACATGGTGAAATGTAAGTTTACCACTATGATTTGTTTTCATTATACGACTTAATAAATTACTATCTCTGTCACTTAAAGGCTTTTGAACATTCTTAACGTTTTTATGCAGGCTTACTGTATTTAACTGCATATGATGTATAGGCTACTGTGATCTTAGTTGTATTACTTTGACATGTTTTTTCCTGCATTGTTGTTCCCTTTTAAAGGCTACACTCGATGCTGCATAAAAACACTATGGGAAACATCTTGTCATGTTGCCGGTTGTGAAGCATGTGTGTATCAAACACGCCAAATTTTGGCTTATATAACCTCGGTTGGGTGACGTCATCTGATGAGACGCACCTGCAGGTTATAAATAGGAGTGAACCGGAAACATTCCTCAGATCCTTTGTCTTTACTGACCTTGTTGTGTATGCGTGTGTGTTTAAACCAGCAAAATAAGAAAGTGTTTAACTCACCGATATGGCAGAGTTTTAATTGAGATATCCCTCCGTGTCTAATAAACACATATCGGAGGGCGATCTCTACACTTTACTGCTTCGAATAAAGTGCTCGCGTGCGCCCCGCATTCCTTGAGAAGCACCGGGCCAGCAGAGCTGTGAGAGACGGATTTAAAACTCCTATCTCTCACTTCCTCGTTGGATCGGGAAATCCCTCTGTACGCTCGCAAGCGCGCTGCGCTTCTTGTGAATGGGCAAGGATAAACATCCTCTCTCGCTCTGCGGAGATGGAAATAGCAGCCATGCACTTAAAAAAAAAAAAAAAAACATTAGACGGCAGGTTCTGTTGGGTGGCCGGGGGACGGAGCCTCAACAACGCTCTCTCCCTTTTTCTTAGCAATCTCCATATGAGTTAACCCTTTCATGGAGTAAGCTGTATCTATCCTGTGTTTTCCTGCCATCTACTTTATTTATTTGTTTAAATATAGTTGAGGTGGAAGCGCAGGGTTATATGATGACACCCAGATAGAAGAGACGCTTCCAGGCTATCTCTCTCCTTGGACATCATCCTCCCTGAAATACTTCCTTAAAAGGTCCTACACATCATATTTTTCATTAAATGTTAATATGATCTTTAGGGTCCTAATGAAAAGTTTGTATCATACGTTAATTAAAAATTCAAAAGGATTGTGTAAAAAAACACTACTTTTACCTGGTAAAAACTAGCTCTGTTCTCAGCAACCTGTTTCAGTACATGCTAATTTAAATGCTCATGACCTCTGCTGAGCCCCCCCCCCCCCAGTTCTGTGGGGCGTGACACATGGGGTATAGCCACGGAAGTGTAGTCCAGTGCGGGCAAAGAGCCTGAGCCTGTTTTCTTCAGTCGTTTTTGGTTTGATTTAAGTACGGAACCTACGCGGAAGATTGTAATATCGCCTGACAACGCAGAAATTAAAAGAATGGACATGCATCGACTCGATTTGTCTTTCTCATCACTGCATGGGCATGAATTAACGGGCTGTTGCGCTGCCGTGAGCAACAACTACAAAAAGCGGAGAAACTTACCGAGAGAGATACGGACGCGATGTGTTTACTGATGTGTTTACATGACTTCTTAATCTTCGACAGACATCGTTATAAACCATCTACAAAGGTAAGCATAATATAGTTTTCCGACTACGTACACAGTTTGCAACTAGACAGTCACCTTAATGCATTGTTTATTATAAACGGGCGATTAGGAATTATATAGAGACGGATATACACAGAGAAGAAGCCATAACCATGTTCTATTAGAGTATAAGTTAACTTAAACTCCGCATTCATCGTGATTATTAGAAAAGGCGATCTGCAAAGAGTCATAGTAAAATAAATCACACTCACCGAGCCTGGTGAAGATGAAGCAGGAACACGAAGCGTTAGTACAGATCCATTTTTAGGAGCAGCTTCCTAGTAAAACCTGCTTCATATTGACCCGCGTTTATAAAGCAGTCTGGTGAAAAATGATTATCGCAAACATGAACGCATTTAGGTAAATCGGCGGGGACGTTAGCTTTAAAAACTAAATTCAGCCACTGCCTCCTCAGTGGCTCAGATACCTAACCCTAGGTAGGTACCCTAGGTCACTAACCCTAGGTAGTGAATGACGACTGCTGTGTTCGCTATTACACCCAACAACTGTACACAACACTCGCTTAGGCAACATTTTGCTCCAGCGGCGAAAAACAATGGCCGACAGCTTCTTCTCACTCGTGACGGGTCTTTGCTAAAACACCAGTGTCAATCAACTTGTGTAGGAGCGGCCTCTGTCGGTTTGGCGTCACATCGACAGGCATTTGTGATTGGCCTGATTTCAGAAGGGGGATGTTACTGTAATAAACGAAAAGAAAACCACTGGGCGGCTCTTTATCATCGTAGAGTGGTTGTGTACGCACTCTCCTAACACACAGTTCAGTCCAAACAGCTTAAAATAGTGCATGTAGTGCTGTATGACCCCTTTAAAGCTGTGTAGACTTTTATCTTCCCTGAAGGGAAAAGCTTTTCGGGCAGCAGGTCTGATTGGTGCTCCATTGCACACCATGATGGTTTTGCTGGTCTACCAGGCTGACCTGCTGAGAGACTTGAGTACTGGTGGGGCTCTTCAAGATAGGGCGTTCTGGAATTACGCCGGGCCTCAGACTTATGGCTTGAATCTCAGCGGCATCAAGCATAGGATCACGCATTCCTCCTTGATGCCCCTATTTCGCCTTCCGGCCTGTTTGGCGAGGTCGTTAACTCGTTCGCCACTAGGTTCATGAGGCGAAGTTATATGAACAAGCCTTCGGAAATTCCTTCCCTGCCGTGCTCAGGAGTCGGGACTGTCGGCCACCCAGTCGCGATCGGGTCTGACGCTTGCAAGGCGTGAAACACACAAGGAGAGTGTTTTTGAGCCGGACACCCCCTCGTAAAGATTGGGGTGCGTCGTGCCTGCGCTTCGCAATCCGCCTCAAAAGAGCTCAGACTGCCATATTGTCTTCTTCACAAAGAAGCCCTGAGGTTCATGTGCCCAGGACATGGCTGGACTGGCCATAGGGCATACCGGGCATTTGCCCGGTGGGCCGATGGTGATTTTCGTCTTTTGTGAGCCGGCCGCCGATGTTTTTTTTTTTTTTTTTTTGTAACGTTATAAACTATTAAAGGTGGCGGATTGGCCAATTGGTCATGATCAACTCTGGGCTGGACCAATTACAGCCGAGGAGGTCAGATGCACCCTCCCCCTTACAACTGCTCAGCAATCACATATCATTGCTGAACAAAAATGGAGAACAAAAAACGCAAAGCAGCAGGAGGAGCCGAAAAAATTAGGGCCAAAAAGAAACTAGCCCTTCAGGCAGATGCTGCCAAATGTGCTAAAATATCACAGTTGTTTGGTGGCTATAGTGGAGCTTCCAATTCAGTAAAATTAGCAAGTGATGGAGGCCAGCAGCCGCAGGTTGAAGAGGGAAAGGGGAGGCAGGAGGAGGAGAGACCCGAGGCGGCCGCCCCGGTCCAAGTGGCAGAACTGAACCTGAGGTAGCCCAAGTAAAAGCATGAAAAAAACTTATAAACCAAGTAGGTGTAGCTTATTTTCGTTGTGCTTGCTAACTTTTTCCAGTCAGTTACAATAACTCCTACTGTGTACTAGTTAGCATGATGACAGAGTTTCTATGCTGGTGCTATGATGTTACTGAGAGTGAATTATTGATAAGGTTAGTTAGTATGGGTTGCCAAACGTAAAAAACGTAATCGTCCCGTATTCAGAGAAAATATTACGCGTTACGTATTGAGGTGAAAAGGAACGCGATTTGTCCTGTATTTCAGCTAGAATGAAAAAACAAAACACACAAAGCTGGAGTTATCCTGTGTCTTTACGCTGCGCAGCTGCCTCGGCTTCTCTCATTCTCTCAGTGTTGCCAACTCGTCAGTAAGGAAAGTAGCTATTGGCTGTCGTAGAAGTCGCTAGAAGTCGCTAGATGACGTCATCACATAATTTGCATAATGCACACTGCACAGTGTGAAAAAGCAGCTTTACCTGCTTCTCCAATGTGATCACATGCCAGCATAGAACAGTGTTCAGCGATAACTAATGCCATGGTGGCTTCAGCTTTTTTTGAAGAGTCATTTTTTTATACCATAAATGGCAGTTGGTTTTGTGTGAAACTATTGTAAGGCTTTGCCTTTTGTGTATGTTTCTGAGTTGACATGTGTTTTTTTATATCGCAAAGTTTGGCATAAAAATTAGTCTTGCAATACAGGCAGTATGCCCGTGTATTATCTCCAATAAAAGGCTTCAACCATCCGTTGAATTCAGGATTTGATTCCCACTCCTTTCTAAATTTCTGAGAGTATAGTTTTGACTGAGACATGATGAACTAGCGAACTATATGTTTATGCTAAAGTCACAGAGAAGCACACACACACAGTGGATGAGGTAAGTAATGAGGCTGTTTGAGTCAAATGCAGCGATTTATTCTTGTGCAGCAATTTATTTTAGACAAAAAAAACATTTTTTAATATGCATCGGAACAGGATATTTTTAATTTACATCCCGCTTACAAGCCAGGGCGGGATCACTTAACGGCGGATTCGCGCATGGGCAATTCATTTGCAGTCGAGACTCGTAGGAGTGAGCATCTCCTGCTGTAACTGCAGCTGGGGGGGGACGACTCCTGCGAGAGGACAGGCCTGTCTGTGAGTGCTTTGGGATGGGGGAGGGGCCGGCGGCGGCAGCTGCTGTGGCAAGTTGAGAAGAGTCAGTACAGACACATCAGAGTCTCCAAAAGTCTTCAGTAACACAAGAAAAAGTCGCCAGATTTGTCGCTAGTCGCTTTTTTAAAAAATTGTCGCTAGAGGGATTTGAAAAGTCGCTAAATAAGTTGGCAACACTGCATTCTCTCCCCCTCCTTCTCCTGTTGATCAGCTGATCGGTTTATCAGCTGTTTGCTGGAGCCACAGCCATAAAAGCTGCTAGTCATGATCGGTTTGGATATGTGAGAGAGAAACATAAAGGTGAAACCAGGAGATGTCCTTATTGAATCATCAGAGTTGAACAGGTGATGGAGAAACAGGTTTATCTTTTAGGTGACATGAATGAGTTGAAGGGAAGTTATGAACTGTTTCTGAGAGACAAATAACACCAGGATCCTTTTCTACATAGCTGACAGCTGGGAACTGTGCAGGGGCGGGTCTAGCAAAGTTTTGCCAGGGGGGGCAGGTAAGGCATTAACAAGGAAAGGGGGGCACAAAGAAATACTTTTCTTTCTTATTCTCATTTTTAATGTCTAGCTTTTAAATAATTATCTGAATCTTACAACCAAAGTGGTCATTTGATGTTAAATGTATAGAAATCCATTATCGTTTATAGTAAATATTAAGTCTAAAAATTTTAAGTCTCTGTAAGCCCAGTAAGCTTACCATCTGTGCAGTCTAAAATTATGTCG
Organism: Clarias gariepinus; assembly: GCF_024256425.1. NCBI lineage: Eukaryota > Metazoa > Chordata > Actinopteri > Siluriformes > Clariidae > Clarias > Clarias gariepinus. The sequence continues at coordinate 1,031,296 of NC_071107.1, forward strand.
AAGAAAGATGTCGAATCTATTTAATTATTGTAGAAAAATAATGGATTTCTGTGCATTTGTGTTACGGTTTAGCTGATTGTGGCAGCCCAGGTCTCTGGATGATACTCCAGCGATCGTGATCTCTTTTGTTGTGTTGTCAGTTCTTGTGCCATGTACTGTGTGTAAAATGGCATCAAAAATTCAATTAAGTGTTATTCTTTCTCAACTTTCTTTCTCTGTCTCCTTTCACTTTTTAAAGGTTGCCATGTTTAAAAAAATATTTTATGCTGCCATGCTGTTTGTTAATGTGATAAATAAATAATTTATGAAAATATCACTAAGTCTGTAATTTATTAATTGAAATACTCATTAATGATCATGTCTCACCACCATGAGTTGTAGATAGTTCAGGAGGTTAACTCGACCAAGCAGTCTTTTGTTTTCCACTAAGTACTGTTTAGAATACCAGAATAGGGAGGATGGTGTAGGTTTAAGTTTATTAGATTGATACATATATACCAACAGGACAGTGTACATCACTGTCAGAACAGCGTTTGTTTTCATTCAAAGGCTTTCTGGCTTTGCCAATAATACCTAGTGGGCCGGCTTCTAGTCAAAATGCCCGGGCCGATTTTTTGTCCCAGTCCAGCCCTGGCCCAGGACCATCGGGGTGGCCCCCCAATAGGGAGAGGCACGCAGAATTCCTTTCGAGAATGAAGTGTTCTCCCTGGCACCCCAGGAGGTCGGTGTTTTTGCTCCGCCACCACTTATGTTTTGGGCAACACCAGTCTCCAATAAAGTGTTAGCTCTTCGGTTTTTCCTGCCATGTTTCATGCAGTTCTCATATCACCCTCCGTGTTTCAACGGCGTGGTCTCCACTTCCGTTAAACCGGAAAGTGCGCATCTGCTGACAGAAGTTGCTGGGGAATGGGGCTCTACCAGACAGTGAGTCAGGCTACTACAGTCGGTATTTCTTGGTTCCCAAGAGGAACGGGGGGCTACGTCCAATTTATAGATTTTCACGGGCTGTTCCGCTATCTAAATTAAATAAATACAGCTTCAAAGTTGACTGTTAAAGTGATTGCTCTCAAATCCTCCCAAGCGATTGATTTGAGACAATCGATTGAAGGACGCTTACTCCATATAGAAATATTGCCACAACATAGGAGGTTCCTAAGGTCGCTTTCGGGGGTGAAGCTTACCAGTATCGGGTCCTTCCATTTGGTCTAGCTCTCTCACTTGCACATATATGAAATGCATGGATGTAGTTCTGGTGCTTACGACTCCAGGGCATCCGTATTTGAATTACGTAGAAGACTGGCTGGCCCAGTCTCAGTAGATAGCGCTTTGACATCAGCATGTCATCCTAGCTCATCTTTGTTTCTTAGGATTGAGACCCAATGCCACGAAAAGCGTGCTCTTTCCTGTTCAGAGGACAACATATTGGGTGTCACATGGGATTCGATCGTAAGCGGGCACAGCTGTCTCCCGCTCGTGTCGAATCCATTCTCAACACCCTCAAGGAAATCAAGCTAGACCGGAAAGTGACCATCACTTTCATAGATCTTAGCTCTTGTGGCAGCTGTATCCACGGTGACACCTTTGGGCCTTCTGCACATGAGAGCATTTTAGTTGTGGCTAAGAACCAGGGGATTTCACTCTAGGGCCAATCCTCCATTAAGGTTACGCGCCAGGTGCTTCGTACCCTTCCTATGTGGTTCAGACCCCGGTTTCTGACTTTGGGTCCCACTCTAAGTTCGTCTTGTTGTCGCAGATGCTAACGACAGACGCTTCCCTCATGGGCTGGGGTGCGGTCTTAGATGACCGTCCAGCCTAAGGGAGCTGGAGAGGCCATCTTCTCGCGTGGCACATCAATTGCCTCGAAATGATGGCTCTATTTCTGGCCCTAAAGCACTTCCTCCAGCAGTTGAAAGGCCACTATGTCCTAGTGCGGGTGGATAACACTATGGCAGTCTCATATATTAATCACCAGGGCGGACTGTCTGGGCGGACTGCAGGAAAAATTGTCCCCGGGCTTGTGCCCTAGTACCCTCAGGATGTACGTAACTGCTATTTCAGCCTGCCACGTCCTGATTGGTTACTGTGACACGGTCTCTTTTGTGGGTTTTATCTATCGTGCTCGAAGAGCCAATTGACACCCTTTTTTTTTTTTAACCACTAGAGTCAGTGCCTCAGGTTTCTGACCTTTAAGATGGTTTTTCCAATGGCTGTTACCTCTCTGAGAGGATTAGAGATCTGTCAGTCTCCCCATCCTGCCTAGACTTTGCCCCTGGGCTAGTCCGGGCCATTTTGCATCCTCACTGAACTGATCTTCCGAAAGTTCCATTCTCAACATGCACCCTATTGTTTTTGAAGCCTTCTGTCCTCCGCCTTTTACAGCTTCGGAGCAGGAGAGACTTACTGTGTCCAGTATGTGCTCTTCAGATTTACGTCCACCACATCAGCCAGTGGCATAAGTCAGAGCAGCTTTTACATGTTTTGGGGCCGCAACCGGGGGGGGGGCAGCTGCCACTACACTAGGTGAGAGATGCTATTGCCCTCTCCTATGAGGCGCGTGGGCTCACTTTGCCTCTAGGAACCAGGGCTCATTTAACCAGGGGGATCGCCTCATCTACTGCACTAGCAGGAGGTATTCCCCTGCAGCAAGTGTGTGACGCGGCGGCGTGGTCCTTTCCGCACACATTTGTTAGATTTTATAATCTGGATGTTCATGCCACTCCGGGCTCACAGCCTTTGCTGTAACCCTGTTCCCTGAAAAGGCGGGAACGAGATGCTGCGTCCCAATGTCGCACTGCCTACGTGACCGGACGTCCGTTCAGACAAATCAATCTGAGGAATGTTTCCGGTTCACTCCTATTTATAACCTGCAGGTGCGTCTCATCAGATGACGTCACCCGACCGAGGTTATATAAGCCAAAATTTGGTGTGTTTGATACACACATGCTTCACAATCGGCAACATGACAAGATGTTTCCCATAGCATTTTCATGCAGCATCTCATATTTTCTTATAGATACTGATAGAGGGATTGTATTATTGGAACCTACAGAAAGAACACAGTCTGTCACAGTTGTAAGTGTTTTGTTGTCAGTAACCTTTAGTTGCTTTTAGTTTTTTTTTTCTTTTTGCCAGATAACGTATACTTGCATATTTCCACTGAAGGATGGAGATGAAGAGACCACATCTGCTGTGACAGAAGTGGACAATGCTGGTAGATCCACTGAGGTATGATGCATACTATTATAATGCAGCGCCCCCTTTTTACATTAGAGTAACAAACTGTCATTGTTCTTTCACAGTACATACCTGGGGATTTCTCCACGGGTAAAGGTCCTTTAACCTTAATGCACAATCTAAGCAATGTAAGAATTTGTGTGCAATTGTCCATATTTAAATTTTATTGTCTGACAGAATCTCATTTATTTAATTATTTTTAATAATAATTCCTAGTTTCCTTCCTAGTTGCCAGCAAAGGAGCTGTATAAGGTCCATCTTCAAAAACAAATAAGAAAAAGTTACATGGAGATGAACCTTATACAGCTTCAAATGGAAAAGAAAAGGCTATCCATTAAAAAAAGCAACACTAGAAATTGAATTACTGGAGCATCGCCTTAGGGTGAAAACTTATGAGTATATTAATCTTTTTCATGTTAAAAGTGTTGTGTATATAAAGCAATGTCATTAAAAAAACACATTTTATTTCATTTTACTTGCATTGTTTTTCAGGAAATAAAGAAATGAACAACACAGCAGACCAGTGCGAACTATTTAATAAAAGTAATTTTGACAAATTCTGTCTCTCAAAAGTCTTCCATCTCTGTTGTGTGCAAAAAAATCTGTAGAGGTTCCTCTGGGCCTCTTCTTCAATACAGTATAAGGAAGGTGGCTCTCTCCTCTTATAGTGGCAATGTGGTGAAGCACAACACAAGCCACTATGATGTTGCATGCTCTCTCTGGACTGACCCGGAGCCCACGGAGACACTGAAATCTAGACTTGAGAATCCCTATGGTCATCTCCACCTTAGCCCGTAGTTCGGCTGTGTGCCAGGTTAAAGCGTGTCTATAATGCGGGACTTCCGTCGGAGGACATGGACCCGTACAAGGCTGCGTCTTATAACAACCGGAAGGCGGTGAAGGAGGCAAAGCAGCGCTACGGGAGGAAACCAGAGTCACATCTCCAACAGAGTGACTCTAGGAGTCTGTGGCAGGAACTAAGAACAATAACGGACTATAAAGAACTGACATCCGGTATGATGAACACGGATAATGCTGTCTCTGTTGAGGTCAGGAAAGCGATTCCGCTCCCTGAAGACCAACACAAAGACACTGAGGAGAAGCTTCTTACCGCAGGCGATACGGTGTCTTAATCACTACATCACACAGGACTGATCCATCTGCACATCCACACATATGGTTCTTTTCTTGCACTCACTCTGGACATTCTGGACATTGTTTGACACTAGTGGTCACTGCACACCTGCACATTCATGGACATCCCTGATGCACAAAGTCACTTTAAATTCTTTTAGGTATATTTTCACACCCCCTGGACATTTCTGTTTATATACAAATTCATTCTATACAAAAAGTCCATACTTCTATATTTTCTATATTTCAGCTATGTTTTTCTTATATTTTTCATACATTGTATATTTGGTATTGTACATAATATTTTATTCTTTGTTAGTTAAATTTACTTAAATTTTCTACTTCATATTTATTTACTAATAATGGTCTTTTATTTTAAGGTCACAGGCGGTCGTCTAAGCATTTCACTGCATATCGTATTGTGTATGACTGTGTATGTGACAAATAAAAATTGGATTTAGTTATGATTTAGGTGTTAGTTAGGGTGTTTGGGAAACTGTGTTCAGTGTTTGTTTTATATCCCAAGTGGTTGTAAGGGTGTTTATAGGCGGTTGGTATAATTTAATTCAATTCAATTCAATTCAATTTTATTTGTATAGCGCTTTTAACGATTTACATCATCACAAAGCAGCTTTACACAATCAAAAGAATTAAGTTTGTATGAAATGTGAATGTGTATGAATCAAAATTATATGATTGTCCCTGATGAGCAAGCCTAGGACGACGGCGACAGTGTCAAGGAAAAACTCCCTGAGATGGTAATAGGAGGAAACCTTGAGAGGAACCAGACTCAACAGGGAACCCATCCTCATCTGGGTGAAACAGATAGCAGGGATTGATGTGCATAATAATATGCGAGACTGAAAGTTCAGTATAAAAGGAGATGTGTAAGATTAAAGTCCAGTTTGTTCCTGGAGGCTCAGATAGACTGTGAAAAATTCCAGTCCTGAACTATTGAGCGACTGAAGTCACAGGTCCTCAGAGAACAGCTGTCTGCATCAGTCGAGGACAGGACCACCTTCATGGAAAAGTGAAACCAACCCCAGTCACCACACGCATTCCAGGCAGACCACACGGGGGCATCCATGTGATGAGATCTCCAACCAGAAGCAGGACTTCAGGATGAGTTAGAGAGGTCCAGCGGGCAGAGGGGGTCTGGATCACTGGCAGCTCAGGAGCGACATGTATAGCTTGACAGAGAGATAGGTAAAGGAAAAAGGAGAGAGGAAGAAAGAGAGAGAGAGAGGAAAGAGCAGAAAAGGAGAGAGCAAAGAGATGAAGAAATAACAGTTAGGTATGGTCACAATCGAACAATGTAAAAAGTGAATGTATATTTAGTGCAGAGTGCAAGCAGAGACTCCGGCAGGACTAACTATGACACATTTACATTTACATTTAGGCATTTAGCAGACGCTCTTATCCAGAGCGACTTACATTTTTTTTTTATCTCATTACACATCTGAGCAGTTGAGGGTTAAGGGCCTTGCTCAAGTGCCCAACAGTGGCAACTTGGTGGTTGTAGGGTTTGAACCTGGGATCTTCAGAACCGTAGTCCAATGCCTTAACCACTGAGCTACCCCTGGCCCACACCATAACTAAAAAGGGAGAGCCAGAAGGAAACACAAACATGAGGGCTTCCAGAAATGTAAGGCAACCAATCACCTCACCGTCAACAAACCTGAGTGATCAATTAGAGTGGGGAAGACAGCATCCAAACATACCAGTTCACCTAATACTCTATGTCCATGAGTCCCCCAGATCTGCTCCTTTACCTAAGGCTAATCTATTTATAAAAATGCTTGGCTAAATAAATAGGTTTTTAGCCTGGACTTAAACACTGAGACTGTGTCTGAGTCCCGAACACTATTTGGAAGACTATTCCATAACTTTGGGGCTTTGTAAGAAAAAGCTCTGCCCCCTGCTGTAGTTTTAATAATACGCGGTACTGACAAGCAGCCTGCATCCTTTGATCGAAGTAGGCGTGGCGGATTGTAAGACACTAGCAGTTCACTCAGATACTGCGGCGCGAGACCATTTAATGCTTTATACGTCAAGAGTAGTATTTTAAAATCGATGCGAAATTTCACAGGAAGACAATGCAATGTAGATAAGATAGGGGTGATGTGCTCATATCTTCTGGTTCGAGTGAGGACTCTCGCTGCTGCATTCTGGACTAATTGAAGCTTGTTTAAGCACCTAGTTGAATAACCAGACAGTAAGGCGTTACAATAATCCAACCTAGATGTGATAAAAGCATGAACTAGTTTTTCTGCATCGTTTAGTGACGATATATTTCTTATCTTGGCAATATTTCTGAGGTGAAAGAATGCTATCCTGGTAGTATTATCTACATGTGCTTCAAATGAAAGGCTTGAATCTATAATCACACCGAGGTCTTTTACTGTTGCACTTGATGGAACAGAAAGGCCATTTAAAATCACAGTGTGATCAGAAAGCTTACTTCTAGCTGCTTGTGGTCCTATGACTAGAACTTCTGTTTTATCAGGAATAAGCAGAAGGAAATTAATTAACATCCAATCTCTTATGTCCTGCACACATTGCTCAACTTTAGTAAGCTGGTTTTTCTTATCTGGTTTTGCTGAAACGTATACTTGTGTGTCATCAAAATAACAATGAAAACTAATACCATGTTTACGAATTATGTTACCTAGAGGAAGCATGTAAAGGGAAAAAAGCAGTGGGCCTAAAACAGAACCCTGTGGAACACCAAACTCAACTTGAGAACATGAGGAATGGTCACCATCTAAATCTACAAACTGATAACGATCAGTCAAATAGGATCTGAGCCATAAGAGGGCCGTTCCCTTAATTCCTACTACATTTTCTAATCTGTGAAGGAGAATACCATGATCAATAGTGTGAAAAGCTGCACTGAGGTCGAGTAACACAAGTATAGTGACACAACCCTGATTAGAGGCCACTAGGAGGTCATTTACTACTTTAACGAGTGCTGTCTCTGTGCTGTGATGAGGCCTAAATCCTGACTGATACAGTTCATGTATGCTATTCCTATGTAGATATGAACATAGCTGTTGTGATACTACCTTTTCCAGAATTTTAGAGATAAACGGGAGGTTTGATATCGGCCTGTAATTGGAAAGCTGACAGGGGTCAAGGTCAGGTTTTTTGATTAGTGGTTTAATAACTGCTAATTTAAGGGATTTAGGAACATACCCACTGCTGAGTGAACAGTTAATTACTTTTAACAGGGGTTCTGTTATTGCTGGAACTATCTGCTTAAGAAAATGTGTCGGTATAGGATCTAATTCACTGGTTGACGATTTTGAAGAGGAGATGAGTGAAATTAGTTCACTCGCTTCAAAAGGAGTAAAGTATTCTAGGTTCTGATGTGATGTGATTAATTTATCATCTGTATCACTTAAATTGTCTGGTTTTAAAGCCTGAATTCTTTGCCTAATATTTATGATTTTGTTATTGAAAAAGTTCATGAAATCCTCACTACTGTATGTTGTTGTTGTGAAGATTTCTGCAGTGGTCTTGTTTTTAGTTAATTTAGCTATGGTATTAAATAAAAATCTAGGATTATTTTTGTTATTTTCTATAAGAGTGGAGAGATACATTGACCTAGCAGCACTGAGAGCTCTTCTATAGTTCAGGATGCTCTCCTTCCATGCTATTTGGAAAACTAACAATTTAGTTTGACGCCATTTGCGTTCTAATTTCCGAGCGGTTTGTTTTAGAGTGCGTGTGTGATCGTTATACCAAGGAGCAAGTTTCTTATCTCTAATCATTTTTCTTTTAAAATGATTAGAGAATGCTGTTCTCAGAGGGTCTTCTGGATTCTCAAAATGAATATTAAAATCTCCAGCAATTAACGCTTTGTCTACGGAAACGACAAGGTTTGAAAGGAAATCTGCAAATTCACAGAGAAATTCAGAGTACGGCCCTGGAGGGCTGTAAATGATGACTAGCGGAATTGTCTGAGCTGTCTTTATGTTACTATAGAGAATTTCAAATGGATTAAATTTAAATCTGTGTTTATGTACGATAGCCAGATTATCGTTGTAAATAACTGCGACGCCTCCTCCTCTACCAGTTAACCGAGGCTGGTGTATGTAGCTGTATCCAGGAGGACTAGCTTCATTTAGAGCTACATACTCGTCCTGTTTAATCCAGGTTTCAGTTAAACATAATATATCAAACTCCTGGTCTGTGATAGTTTCGTTAATAATAACTGCTTTAGATGCGAGAGATCTAATATTTAACAGTCCTAGCTTCAGATCAGAGGTGCTGGCTGCGCATTCAGTCTGATCCAAGTTTATAATGCAGCTAGGTTTGCTGTGGAATCTGTGTTGGTTGCAAATAGGGCTGCAACTAACGATTATTTTAATAATCGATTAAACTGTCGTTTTTTCCCCAGATTAATAAATAAATCGGATACAAACAAAAACAAGAAAAGCATTAATTTCCAACTCCTTATTTAAAAACAGAACTAAAATCTTTACAAAGTGCACAAACCTGTTGCTCCTTGAGCTGTTAGACCATTTTATTTTATTTTATTATTATTATAACACAAAAAACAGACATGTATGCTTTACATCTGCTAAATATATACAGTGGAACCTTGGATTACGAGCATGATTTGTTCCGGAAGCAGCTCGTATTCCAAAACACTCGTAAACCAAATTAAATTTTTAAAAACACACTAACGGAATCACTGCTGTAAAGTAAAAATAAAACAAATTACCTGCACTTTACCTTTGAAAAGAATTGTGACAGAGCAGTGTTTCTGTATAGAGCAGAGAGAAAGAGTGTGTGTGTGTCTGTAAAGGTGAAAGTAGGAGGGAGCTAAATGTCCAATGATGCGCGCGCACACAGCCACACACACAGCAGGCAAAGAGCAGTCTAAGCCTTGAGCAGAGAGAGAAAATGGATTTTTAACCTCTCCAGTGACACTTGCTTTTGCTGTACACACACACATACAGACACAAAATAATATATATTTTACGCGCACACACGTGGTTACAGTGTTATAGTAAACAGAACACGCGTGCAGGAATGTTGATTATACCAGTAAGAGACGCGCACTAAGACCCAGCAAGGGAGACGATTACGAGTGTGTTAACGCCGACCTCAACCAAAGTTTTTTTTAAATAATTAAATGTCTCCGCGTTGTGCGACACAACAAATCAATTATGAAATTCGTTGCCAACTCAATTTTGTAATCGATTTTTATTGATTTAATCGATTCGTTGTTGAAGCCGTAGTTGCAAATGTATTCCAGGTGATTATGAGATTGCACCTATGTACGGAGGCAAATTAGCAATATAATTATTTAAATGATATCAGCCTTTAACGAAAACACGTTTTGAAATATAATCATTGTTGAATTGTTAATTTTTAAATTTAAATACTACTGAATTCGTTAAACCTAAATATTTGACTTTAAAAAGCAACATCTTTGAATTTATGTTTTCTGAATGTCACATGAAACTTCAACAGTCCATTTCGAGCTGTAAAAGTTCTAAGTCTTGATTTTCTCTACATTTAATTTAATATTCTGAAATTCAGATTTAAAACATTTAAGCTTGGAAATTCAAGGAGTAAAAGCAATCGAGCCAGAGCAGAATCCATCCGTCAGTCACGTGTCCCGGGGAAGCTGAGTTTCCTCCCTCAACATGCTTTACCAGTAGTGTAAAGTTTTTCTAAAGTTGCTTAGTAAAAGAAGCATGGGAGCTTTCACATCTTTAAGAACAGATGCAAGAGGAGATAGGAAGATAGCAGCAGGAAAAATTTAACACGTTAATATCAGATCTATGAGGAAGATAGCAAGAGAGTAGAAATAACTCCTTTATATATAAAATAATTCTAACAGTTGCCCCCCTAAATTTTAAAAGAATTTGTGGATGTCAATTAGTTAACATAGCAAGAGATATTAACGTGAAGAAGCAGAGATTCATAACTAAAGAGAATAGATAGAATAGATGGAAAAGTTATAGAGAAGATGGTCAGGATTAAATCACCTCTAGAATCACAATTAGAAATGAAATTTACAGTACATAGGTCATCAGGCAATGGCACAAAAATAAACTAAAATGAGGGGGAAAAAAGCAAGCTAATACAAAGTTAAACCTATATGTGTATGTGAAAAAAGGTAAGAAGCGACGATAGCCCCCTTTTGATGTGTCTTCAGAAGATATGTTGCTCCACTAGCCCCTCGGTGCGGCCTAGGAGATCTTGTGAGGTAGTGGTCGATTATCTTAAGCAGTCAGAGTCGTCTGCGGTGCCTTTTTTACACGGCTGGCATGAATCTACTGTGGCTGTGAGTCTGTGAGAACAGCTGTGCGAGTCACTGCAATTACAGTTGTAGGTGTGCTGTAGGCAGCTTCCCCCACCTTCCTGGGATTGAAAATTTTTGTGTCACTTTGGGGACGGAGGGCGTGCCATTATCGCTGTCAATAGATGTTGAAATACCATATCTAGGAATGATTTCTTTTGCCAGAATTTACTATTGTTGCATTTTCTTTTGAGCATGGAAATGCTTCTACCCATTTAGAAAGTCTGTCTACAATTACAAGCATGTATTTCAGATTTCTGATAGGTGGCATGTGTGTAAAGTCAATTTGTAAGCATTGAAATGGTGCAATAGGCATTGGCAAGGCATCATGTTTAACATGTTGTCCTTGTGTATTTGCACGAGCACAGACCCCCCCCCCATTTTGCAACATGGAAAATACCATGAAAATGACACACTAATGACGCGAGGACAGATGCTGGAAGGGCAATACGGCCGTTCTCATCCTGAATTAGCATATCGCTGCCAGGTGAACACTTACGGGAGGACTAAAAATGTAGACCTTCAGGTGATGAATGGGTTTGCAAAAAGTCAAAGTCAATGTCAGATGACAAACTTGGGACAGAGACATGGGACGTCAAGGAGAATACTGTATTCCTACAAACCTGTGGGGGCAAAATGCTTCTTTAGCGTCCCATTTGGCAACTTCATCAGCTAAACAATTAGCTAAAACCTCTTCAGAGTCACTAGATGCATGACCTTTGACCTTCACTATAGCTAATTGTGCTGGGAAGCAAACTAGCCTGTAAAAGATAAGAGACAAGATTAGCATGTGATAAGGTCAGCATTGTGAAATAAACCTTCTCTAGAGTAACGTCTTCACTGAGAAGAAGCCTCCGTCCATCTAGCAAAATTGTTAATGAGAGGTTGAACAAAAGTTCCAAATCCTTGATTATACCTCCAATCATTAGGAGTAAGAGAATGTTTGGAAACCATTTCTTTTTTTTTTTTTTCCTGTCAGTATCACAGATAACACATAGCAGAGTGTATGTGTAGCTGTTCTATCATCATTCACAGCCATTTTTTTTTTTTTTTTTTTTTTTGTTTCCCATATTATAACGGACAAGACCGGGGGACCAAAAAAAGAGAAGAGAGTAAAAAAAAAAAAAAAAAAAAGGGAAAAGAGAAAAAAAAAAAAAAAGAATACAGTCAAAATTTGCTTCCGCACCTGCCGAAGAAAAAGAGAAAAAAAAACAACAGAAGACACAACAGCAGAGAAACCGCAGCCACAACCAACACCTGCACGACTCGCGGCAAACCACAAATCCCAAAACCTGTTGATTAATAAAATATTTTGAAATAAACATTTTGTTTTGAAGCAACAGCAAAGACAGTGTGTGTGTGAGCACCTGTTTGTACACCAGTGTGAACGTTTGTGTGCACACCTGTGTGTGTGAGCGCGCTTGTGTTCATAGGGCTCCTCCATGTAAATGTTTAATAGTGTGTGTGGGGGACCACAGTCCCGTCTCGCGAGGCATGGAGCAGATACGGCGGAGACACGGGTCCCAGACATCCAGAGGCCCCCCAGAGCACAGGAGTCTCAGGAGAACCACCGCAGGGACAGCCCCCCCACCCCGAAAGGGGCAGCGGAGAGCCCAGAGGGGGGTCATCTAGCAGCCCCAGTGCAGACGCCCCAGGGGGCCGTGGTGACAGGACCGCAGGCTCCGCCGGTGGTCGTCCACTCCGAGGCAGTCCGGTCCCTGGGTCCAGAGATCCCAGGGCCCCCCCATCCACCAGCCGGTGCCCAGCCAAGCCAGGAGAGCCAGACTCCGCCCAGCGACCGCCGCGAGTGAGCCAGCGCTTACCCGAGCGCCCCGCCCCGGAGCGAGAAACCAACAACCCACCAGCGGCTGGGGGCACCCCACAGCTGTGTGTGGTGGCAGAGCAGGGAGGGCCTGGGATGTTGAGAGAGGTGGAGTCTAGGACCTGACCTGACACCTAAACGTAGACAGCCAGGCACACACATACACAAACATACATTCCCACCCTCATACACACAAACAAATATTCACACACTCACACATGTAGACACACAAAAATAGACAGTATACACACTCACACTCCCCATATACCCACTTCCCTCCGTTGTGGCGACAGAAAGACCCCCCCTGGTCCCCGCAGCAGCGGAAAGGACCACCAGCCCAGACTCCGACCGAACGGCCAGCTCCTCCTCTCAGCCCCCGGCCCTGGACCGCGGATAGAGAACGGGGGTGTGGAAAAAAAGGAAGACCCCCGCTTCGCTCCTCCCGCTCTAATGTAGTGTTGGTGTGTGTTGTTCTAAAGTGCTTTAAAACAAAATAACCAATAACCCTAAATGTCTACATGCCACTTAAAATTGGGAAGTGGGCACTGGCACCAGAGGTAAGGCTGATTAAACAGCCCGCCCTCTGGACGCCATTCAGTGTGCCCACCCCCAAGGCCCTATATGTATGTGTAACATGACAGTAAGTAATGAGAGTGTCTAAGATGTGATATAAAATTGAGATGCAGGTGGTCACAAGGAGACAGGGAAGGAAAACCTCCCCTGCATCCCAGCAACACCCCCGCACCCCAAAGCCCTACCTGTATGGTGTTGTGATGGAGCGGGAAGAGGGAAGCATCGGGGATGGGGAGAAAATAATCGGAGGGGGCAAGTACCCCCCCCTTGGGACCAGCTCCCCTACTGACCCCCATAGGCACCCCCGTTGCCCGAAAAAAAAAAAAAAAAAAAAAAAAACGCCCAGGGCCGGGGGCCCAGGCCCATCCAAACCAGGGCCCATGGCAGCGGCCCCACCCGCCACCGCAGAGCACGGGGCAGCCCACCAGGCCCCACAACAGAGGGGAAGAAGAAGGAAAAAATAAATAAATAAATAAATAAATAAATAAATAAAAATACTCCCACCCCCACATTCAGTCGACTCCCAGACTACATAGAACAATAGACACCCAAGTTAGGCCCGTCCTCCTCCTGTAATGGACCCATTTTGTTAGGAAGTTACAGTTGGTAAACAACCCAAGCTTATCAAAGTTAAGCCGACACTTTAAGCTTTTTTTTTTTTTTTTTTTAATTACGGGTGGTGTGACGTTCGAACAGAATGTATAAGTATATATTTAGAACTGAAGAATACTGTAATTTATAAGTGTATTATCAAAAATGTGCAATATTTCTGCGTTCCTGATTACACTATCAGGAATATAAATTCTATTTGAAATTCACGTGCCTCTACACCTTTGGAAATTATTCACACATTTATCAAATACCAATATAGTGAATTAATAAGGCATTGGGACAATCTACCCTGTTTCTGAGTCCACACGCCTCTACATCAGGGAGATAATAAAACCATGCACATCCCACGTGTATAACTGCAACTGCACGCCGCTCCCTGTTCCAAAGAACACTCTAAGGAATATGGCTATAACCAATAAATTTATTCATTTTCTAACCACGCGACTCTACGCCAGGGCCAGCCTATACATTAAGTGCATGCTACAAATGCCACATTAAATAACACAATTGTAATGCATAAATAACGTAACACACCCGAAGGAGTAATACATGGCGAAAACTAATACATGGCATATGCTGTCCTAATATATTTGGCCACCACTGTGTATCTTTCTCTCATGTGTGTGTGTACAGTGGAACCTCGGATTACGAGCATAACTCATTCAGGAAGCGGGCTCGTATTCCAAAACACTCGTAAATCAAAGCACATTTAAATATAAAGTAAAAATAAAACAAATTAACCTGCATGTTACCTAAAAAAAGTACAAATAAATCCCGACCAATAAGTGTTTTTATTTATGAGCACAGACGCTGTGTGTGTGTTTTTCTCTCTCCTGCGCTGCTGAGTGTGTTATGTGTTTGCGCAAGTGTAATTTGACACCGTGCCGGTTGTGTGTGAGTAAAGCACCCCCTCTCTTTTTCACACACACACAAACACATTAAAGGCCAGAGAGAGAGAGAGAGAGAGAGTGAACTGGCATGGTGTCAAATTACGTGCGCACACACAAACCACACACTCTCTGCAGCGCAAAAGAAAGAAACACACACATAACACACACACTCAAACACCGACACACAGTAAAGGCGAGAGAGAAAGAGAGCGTGTGTGTGTTTGAACAGGCGCTGTGTCAAATTATGTGCGCACACACAACACACACACTGCAGCGCAAGAGAAAGAAAAACACACACACATACACACACTCAAACACTGACACACAGTAAAGGCAAGAGAGAAAGAGAGCGTGTGTGTGTGTGTGTGTGTGTGTGAACCAGCTATGTCAAATTATGTGCACACACACATAACACACACGCTCTGCAGTGCAAGAGAAAGAAAAACACACACACACACACACACGGATTAGTAGTCTGGCATTTCTAGTTTCCAGTGTGGTAACAAAGTTGCTTTTTAATCCTTCAGGCGCTGAACAGAAGGGAAGATCAATATCGTTCTATGCTTTTTGTTGGTGTGCGGCATTTTGCTATGATCCCAAAATCATTCGTTGCGCCTTGAGAATAATGGTGTTTATGCTTTTAAACATGTATAATTTAAGGCGGGTGTAGCTTAAAGACAATGTAGAGGGGAAATATATGTGGGTATCTCATTTGCAGGTTTATTTATGCAGCTATTGAATTCGGAGATGCGAATATCAAACTGACTTTACCGCGGACACAAACTGGGTCAGTAGCGTACTGTATGTAGTGAGCGTAATAACGTAATGGAAACATTTTTTACATGGACCACAAAAAAAGCAGGTGATTCAGCACTATCAGCCTAATCAACCAAAAAGCCAGCCAAAAGGAAAATATGATGCGAAAATGGCTTCTAAAGCGTGCAGCGATGTCTGGCAACACTTTGAAAAACTTGACGAAAAAACAGTCAAGTGTAAGATATGCAGCGCCACACTCGTCTACAACTTCACAACGAGTTCGATGCATTATCATCTTGCACATAAACACAAAAAATCTGATGATGCCGATGCCACTACCAGCAGTCAGACGAGCATAAGAGATTTCACCATCAGAAAGAAATGAGACAAAAGCAGGGCAGAGAAGATGACGCAGTTAATAGCAGAAATGACAGCAGAAGACTTGCTGCCTATTAGTTGTGTTGAAGGTGAATGTTTTAAATGTTTAATGAATTATGTTGAGCCCCATTATACTGTCCCATCGCGCAAAACGGTCACTGCAAGGATTGATGCTCTATATGAAAAATGCGCTTGTTCACTAAAAGACAGTCTGTCGAAGCGAGTGCGGGTGGCAATAACTACGGACTCGTGGACTTCGCTAACCACAGAATCGTATATGACACTAACCTGTCATTACATAAATGAATGGAATATTTACAGTGCAGTATTAGAGACGTGAGGTTTCGAGGAAAGACACACAGCTGTAAACATTGGCAACTACCTGAAAGATGCAACAGAAAAGTGGCTGTGAAAAAGTAATGGCACGTGTGCACGACAACGCTGCTAACATGGTTCTGGCAAATCAAAGTCTTTAGGAATCAGTGCCCTGTTCCGTACACACCCTGCAGCTTGCAATCAATGAGGGCTTCAATGTTGCAACTGTAAAGTTTAAGTTCAAGTTCCTTTATTTGTACCAAGGGTAAAAATTATTTGCAGTCAAGAGTCCTCATTTACAACAGATACAGTACAAAACAAACCACACATGGTGGAACAACAAACAAGTACCATTAAACTTTAAACATAAGTGCCCAAACACAATTCTTTAGTGTCCAAATATCCTTTAAATATCTATTTATACCTTATTTAACTGTCTAATCGCTGCTGGGATAAAACTATTTTTAAATCGTTTAGTTCTACAACTTGGCACCAAAAACCTGCGACCAGAAGGAAGAAATTGAAACTCAGCAAGGGATGAGTGATGTCACCTAAAATTTAATTTGTTATTCTCCTTAGCTGCTTTGTGTACACAGCCACTAAACTAAACAATGACACCCCAATCATCCTGCTGGACCACTTAACCATCTGATTTAGAATATTTCTATTTTTTACAAAAAGATTTCCAAACCATGATGCCAGAAAAATGATAAAACTGATTCAAGAAAAGCATGATATAATAAAAATCATCATAGATTTATCAATATGGAAATAATTTTACCTTCGCAGACAAAACAGACGCTGATGGCCCTTCTTGCACACTGCTTCACAACTCTTGTCAAAAGACAATTTGTCATCAATAATTGTGCCAAAGTATTTGTATGATTCCACACATTTAACACTCTGACCTTTAATGTAAGTAATCCCCTGTGTCTGTGAGTAGCCTTCCTAAAATCGATTATCGTATCTTTCGTCTTTGATATATTTAACTGAAGACAGGATTCCTCACACCACCTGACAAAATCTGCAAGTACTGGACCATGACCTGTTTTATTATCGTGAAGTTGACTGACAATAACTGAGTCATCTGCATATTTAATGATGTTTCTATTTTCCTATTTACTTCCACACGTAGAGGATGTATAACAAGGGTGAAAGAACACATCCTTGTGGGGAGCCAGTTGAGGAGCAAACTTTGTCTGACAAACATCCATTCACTCTAACACTTTGTGTGCGATTAGTTAAAAAGTTAAGAATCCAGCCCACCAGATTATTGCTGAGATCAAACTGTTCCAGCAGCCTAAAAACTAGAATGTGAGATTGAATTGTATTAAAAGCAGACGAAAATTCAACAAATAAAAGTCTGACATGAGAACCGTTTTATTCCAAATGTTTAGGAATAAGATTGAGCAAAGTGACAGTCACAGACCATCCTCTACTCCCCTATGAGGCCTATAGGCAAACTGCATGGGATCAAGTACATGCGCAGTATTTTTTTAATATCTCAGACCTCACTAATTTTTCAAATGTTTTCATCACAATTGAAGTTAAAGCTACAGGTCTAAAATCATTAAGAGTTTTAGGGGAGTTAGACTTAGGAACAGGGACTACCACAACCTCCTTTCAAACTTAAGGTACCTGTTGTTTTTGCAAAGATTTATTAAAAATATATTCAAATATAGGACTTAATTCCTTTGGACAGATTTTAAGTGTGCGACCACATATATTATCTGGTCCTTTACTTTTATTCACTCTTACTGAGAGAAAGGCCTTCTGCACATCTCTTTGTTGTATAATAAAGTGCTGTCCATCTGTAAGCTTACTATTCAATTCCTGAATTTCCTTATTAACATCTAAAACATTAAAACGATTATAAAAAATAATTGAGAGAGTTAGCTAACTCAAAATCAGTGTTGTAGCCAGCTAAATAAGTCAACTTAATAATTTTTGGATCATGGAGACCTGTTAAGGTTTTTAAGCTGTCCCAGACTGAACCAAGCTTTTTAGTAGCCATCTTATTCTCCAGTTCAGTTTTATAATTTTGTTTAGCCTGGAGAATCTCCTTTTCAGCTCTCTATTTGCGAGATACAAATCAGAAGTGGCACCATTTCTTTGTCAGTATGCAAGATTTTATAGTTTTTGTTACCCAGGGCTTATTGTTCGGATAAATTTTTACCTGCCTACATGAGATAATCATATCCCTAAAAAAGGCCACATAGGAGCATACAACATCAACAAACATGTCAAAGTTATCCCCACTGGACTGTTTAAACATTTCCCAATCTGTGCAATCATAGCACTCCTGCAAACAGAGTGCGGATTCAGTAGTCCAATCCATTATGTCCTTTGTCTGTGCTTTTTGCCTTTTTAAAACAGTTTTATATGTAGAAATTAGATGAACACAGTTATGATCGGATGAGCCAAGGGGAGGTTATAGCAATGACTTATATGCGTCCTTTACGGACCCATAACAAAGGTCCAGATTCTTGTCCCGCCTGGTCGGACAGGACACATATTGATAAAAATTAGTGTCTTATTCAACGAAACATGATTAAAATCCCCAAGCACGAGATTCGGTGTATCAGGTGAAAGCATCTGCAGTCTCTGCACTACATTAAAAACAGTGGCACACGCAGATGCTACATTTGCTTTCAGGTGAATATACACCACGGTAACAAGACATACACCATCCCCTCTGAGATTTCCGTGTTATCTTGGCCTCTCAATCCAATCGAAACAGTACTCCAAAGCCGTCAATAAATAGTTCGGTGTCCTGGTCATGCTCCGCTAGCCATGTCTCCGTAAAGGCCAGGACAGCACATTCCTTACAGTCCTTCTGGAACCGAACGTTACCCACGAGCTCGTCCATCTTATTCCTTAAGGACCGAACATTCCCCATGATTATGGATGGAAGTGGGATGCGAGTCACCTGCTGTTTCCTCAAGCGTTGCCTGACATAAAAAATTTAATAGCTGCAAGTAGCCGCTTGGTATCACATTTTCCCCACCGCACAGTAGCTACAGCCGCGCTAGGGCAGAAACAACAAGAACAAAATATACCCGATCATAAGCTTATTCAGCATTGTCGCACACGGTGGAATTCAGTGTGTGAGATGTTCAAACGCCTTTTGGGAAGAGGTGGGCTGCGTGTGCTGTTCTGTCCGATCGCAATGTTACAAAACTTGCAGATGCGAGGACACTTGACCTAAAAGATGAGCACTGGGAGACTGTGGAAGAACTGACACCTGTTCTTAAGTCTCTTAAGTGTGCTACAACTACAATGTGCAGTGAGATCCATGTTTCCAGTTTAATGGTCTATCCGATCACATACACAGTCTCATCACTAGACAGTGATGCAGTTGCTGAGGATGCTGAGACAGTGTATCTGCCTCTGATTGCAGCGGCTTTGGATCCAAGACACAAACATCTCAAGTTTCTTGAGACAAAGCTTCGGGAGAGAGTAAAAGAGAATCTAAAGCAGCTTTGCAATCCCAAATCATGTCAGACCCATACAAAGTAAGCCCGCCTCAGCAACGGCGTTCGACACTCTTTTCGGCGAGGACTACGGCATGAGTGATGTTTCTCCACATGACACCGAAATCGAAAGCTACTTCAGGGAGCCACGCATCTCTGTAAACTAGGATCCTTTATTGTGGTGTGTAAGGATTTCTTGAATTTTGGTAGACCTCCTTTCGTCTACTCAGTGCTCAGCCTGTATTTTTCTAGTCCCGCCTGGTACCAGGGAACCCCTCAATGATACACACAAGTCAGTGCTCAGTGGGACATTCAAAGTTTATTGTGGGAGACAGGAGTATATATACGCACACACACAAAGAACCAAAGAAAAGGTGGATGCAGGAGTGTTTACATCCTGCTGAGCGTGTTTTTTCCACCGCTGGTCTAATTGTAAATAGACTCCGCACTTGGCTTTTATCTGAGCACGTAGACCGACTGATCTTTTTGAATAAAAATATGTTGTGCTTATGTTCATTTTTCTTAGCCATGAATGGTAAACTATTCAGTCTGTTTTTGTTTTAAGTTTAAGCAGTATAGGTAATTATGCCAGCTTTAAATTTGCCTTTACCGACTGATAATTTTGAAAGAAAAGTTATGTTACCTAATCTTTAAGTTTTATAGCTGTGGTAAAAATATTCAGGCTATTTTTATTTTAAGTTTACACAGCCAAATTATATATTCAAATTTTTGTTAGGCTGTGGGCTACTTAACAGTCGTTTAAAGTTATATTAAACTTAATTTTTTTTTTTGCGAACCCTCAACAAAATTTTTTTTTTGATCCATAGCTGTTGTGATGCTGCTGAAATAAAAATTTTGTTAAAAATGACACTTGAATAAAATAACTGAAAAGCAGAGTGTGTTTCATTTGTTTTATAAGCATAGAAAAAGGTAACTGATCAGAGAGAGTGGGTCGGGGGGGATGGTCAGGGCTTCAGTTGCCATTGTTTTAAAGTAATGCTGGACAAGCCCTGACATTGGCATGAAAATCCCTCAGATACATGGGAGCGATCACAAAAACTCTAAATTTTACACAATACAGTTGAACTTAACGTGCACAAAACTTTTCTTTTGATGATACTATTTTATCCCGGTGTTCTCAGGACTTAAACAGAATATTAAAACAGATAAAAATACAATGAATACAGTTACACAACATTAAACAAAAACACAACACATAAGAATATTTATATGGTATATCGCATATAATATTATTGTTGGTACCCTGGTACTTATTCGCTGATATAGAACATGTACCACACTACGGTTCTACCATGTCACATACTTTAGTACATACTCTTCTATGAAACATGGATGAGGATACCATCAAAAATATGGTGCACATGTTCATGTACCGTAATAGTAATATTTATACAGTAACTTCTGCAGGACCTGTTATGGTTCCCTCCAAAGGTTAATATACAACACTTTGGTGAATACGATGGTACTATTGAAGTTCAGTGGGTATTTAATATGTTACTGCCTGTGCTTCATAATACCAGTATTGTGTACTAACATATATAATATGGTACATTATGTACAAACATACCATATTAGATACCTGCTGAACTGGCTGTGCTGGTAACCACTACGGTACCCAATAAGTATCATGGAATTCACACGAAGTGGATAAATAAACTATAGTTCACAATAATAACATTTCCTATGGAAAATTTAGCGTTTTTGTACTGTTGCTACTACATCTAAATGACCTTTAAATAAATTAATTATATGCATATAATGTTTCGACATAAATGATGAAGGCTAATGCACGATAAAATCTAAATAAAAAAAAAAACAGTTTATAGCGACCACGGTGAGAACTCTTAAGAAAGAGATGAGATAACATCTATTTATCTGTTTCGTTTAAGTTGCAATCAATTAAAAACCCCTTACTGATCAGCAGAGTCTGTGTCACACACACGCCATTTTTATTAGTTTCTGGCTCAACCTGTCAGCACGCTGAAAGACCCCAGCAGGTCACACAGCTGCCACCAGCGGCCAAAAGTACATCACATCTGTAGTGGTTTAGTGCTATTATTGAATATTAACGGGAAACCAGTTAGGGATTTTTAGATAAAGAATCCGGGAGCCAAAATTGCCCTCAGCCTGTGTGTGTGTGTGTGTGTTTGTGTTTCTGTACAGGGTGAACCTCGTCTGGTGTAAGAATGCATTCTTTAAATAAAGTACTTATTTTCAGTGTACACATTTTGGTGAATGTTAATGTTGATCTGATGTTAAAGAGAGTGTGTGTTCTCAAGGGACTGTATGTGTACCTCAATAAGGACCCACAAAATCTGGTGAGAGAGTGTAAGTAGTTCTATCAGTACTAGATTTCTGTATTTTTAATTGTAATTTTACATTTGTTCATGTTAATTAGATAGTTAGAAAAATCTTATTAAAATCACATGAGAAGTAGTGACATATCAGATCGATTGTGATCTTATATATTTTTAAAATAGTTATCTCAAAATTAATTAATTAGTTAATTACCAAAAGGAAATCTATTTTAACTTTACAGTCAGACAGTCAGATTTGCAAGGCAAGTTGTTTAGTTTCCTTAAACGACTTAAAGGATAAAACACATTTGAGGTGTAGTTTCCCCTGGAAAGTTTAATATTTACTCAATATGATACAAAACATTGCTACAGTATGTCTATCTGACAAACAGTTGTAGAGAAATTTATTTCATAAATAACTGGCCGCAGCGCCGCATCCCCCGCCTTCCCCCCCTTCAGATGTCTTTCTAGCTCTACCAGATAAATGGGACGGCACGGACGGGAGATGTAATGCGTTCTTGACAGCATTAGATCTGGTGTTTGAGTTCAACGCCACCAAGTACTCCACCGATCGGCTTCGCATTGCTCTTCTCGTATCATTGTTGTCCGGGCAGGCAGCTGAGTGGGCCACGGCAGTGCTTCGAGCAGACACCGATACCGCCCATTCTTACAACGAATTCACCAGCCAGCTCAGACTCACCTTTGAACATCCTGCAGGCGAAGCTCTACCACCTGCGGCAGGGAGGATTGTCCGTGAGTCGCTATACTGCCGAATTCCGCACCCTCGCAGTACAGACAGCCTGGGGAGACGCTGCACTCCGGACATCCTACTACGAGTGACTGGCTTCACGCATCAAGGATGAACTGGCCGGACGAGAACTCCCCGCCACACTGGAGGGGCTAATCCAGCTCGCTCTCCGCATCGACCAGCGCCTCCTCTCTCGTCCGAAGCCAGCCCCGAGGACCCTGCCGCCTGCTCCAACCCACGCCTACACGTCACCTCGACCATCCACTACCTTCACCCCCGCCATCACTGAACCCGTCGGATCTCCACCTCCTGCCGTGGTTAACACCGGAGCCGGGGAACCCATGCAATTAGGACGCGCCTCCCTAACCGTGACAGAACGAGAACGCCGGTTCCGAGAAGGTCTGTGTGCCTATTGTGGGTCAGCGGCCCATCACCGGGCGATCTGCCCGCTACGCCCGGGAAACGCGCAGCCCCGGTGAGCAGGGGGAGAGACTCACCGGGCGCCATCCACCTCTCTACCACCACCCACACCACCACTTCGCGTCTCACAGTTCAGGTAACCCTCCAATTTGGCCACAAACGGGTCCGAAGTACCGCGTTTATCGATTCCGGTGCCGCGGGGAACTTCATTGACTCCACGTATGCCAAAGAAATGGGGGTAAAGATCGAGGCGTTAACCCAGCCGCTTCACATCACATCCGTCGGCGGTCGGCCCCTGTCATCTAGCCCCATCACTCACCAGACCCAACTTCTCTCTTTCATCATCGATCAGCATCAAGAACAGCTACAGTTTTTTCTCACACCTATCTCATCACCTCCGGTCATCCTCGGTTACCCCTGGTTACTGCAGCACGACCCTCTCATCTCATGGGCACAGAACCGGATCCTTCAGTGGGGGCCGACCTGCACCGAGCTCTGCCTCCGGGCACCGGCTGGGACGTGTTCCAAGGAGTCCGAGGTCCCCGACGTCGACACCGACGCCATTCCACCTGAGTATCGAGACCTGGCTGAAGTGTTCTGCAAAAAAAGAGCCACTCACCTACCACCTCATCGCCCATACGACCTGGCGATTGAACTTCAGCCAGGCTCCGCCCCCCCCCCGCGGCCATCTCTACTCTCGTGAAGAAGAAAGGGGGCGAACTTCGCCCATGTGTCAACTATCGGGGGCTAAATAAGATCACAATAAAGAACCGACATCCGCTGCCACTCACCAACTCTGCCCTGGACGCCCTCTCTGGTGCCACCATTTTCACGAAGTTGGACCTCCGGAGCGCCTACAACTTGGTGCGTATCAGAGAGGGCGATGAGTGGAAGACGGCGTTCATCACACCCACTGGACACTACGAGAGCCTGGTCATACCCTTTGGACTCTGCAACGCACCCTCGGCCTTTCAACAATTTATTAATGACGTCCTCAGAGACATGCTGGGCCGATGGGTGTTCGTCTACCTGGACGATATCCTCATTTATTCCCATAACCTCAAGGAGCACATCCAACATGTTCGGGCGGTTCTGAAGAGATTGCTCGCTCACCAACTGTACTGCAAGCTGGAAAAATGTGCTTTCCACGAGCACTCCACCACGTTCCTGGGTTTTGTCATCTCGCCCCAGGGTGTGGCCATGGATCCCCAGAAGCTCGAAGCTGTGCGTCACTGGCCCCTACCCAGGACCCTCAAACAGCTTCAACGTTTTCTGGGGTTTGCGAACTTCTATCGTCGCTTCATCCGGGGCTACAGTACAGTTGCAGCACCATTAACTGCCTTGACCAGGCCCTTGCTTTACCCGTTTCGCCTTACACCTGCTGCCATCTCCGCCTTCCAAGATCTGTGTCATCGTTTCACCACCGCTCCCATCCTTCTCCACCCTGACGCCAACCAACCTTTCGTTGTGGAGATGGACGCGTCGGATGTGGGCGCCGGCGCCGCTCTCTCTCAACGAGGTCCAGACCAGAAACTGCACCCGTGTGGTTTCTTCTCCAAAAAATTCAACCCCACTCAGCAGCGATACGGGGTAGGGGACCGCGAACTGCTGAGCATAAAGTGGGCTTCAAGGCCCACTTTATGCCCAGGGCGCCAGGGCGCCAGTGAGCCGTTCATCGTCTGGACCGACCATCAAAACCTCATCACCATCAGGAACTTAAGACAACTGAATCCACGACAGGCACGGTGGGCTCTATTTTTCGAACAGTACGATTTCCACCTGTCGTACCGCCCGGGGTCCAAAAACACCAAGGCCGACGCACTTTCAAGACAACACGACGAAGACCTTCCCCGGGCGGATCCCGTGCCTGTCATCCCCTCTTCCCGGATCATCGCACCCCTTCAGTGGAATCTGGAGACAAGGGTCCGCCGGGCACAGGCCGCAGAGGCCGGACCGGCAGGCGTGCCGCCTGGACGACTCTACGTACCCCAGAACGTGAGAGCAGACGTCCTCCAATGGGGCCACTCCTCCGCGGTCGCCGGACACCAAGCGACAAGAAGGACCCTCTTGTTCATCCAACGGGCGTTCTGGTGGCCGTCAATGAGAAGGGACGTCATCGAGTTCGTCCAGGCGTGCCCGGTGTGCGCCAGGGCCAAGGACACCAATCAGCCACCCCCGGGAGAGCTCCAACCACTTCCTGTTTCTCGGCGGCCCTGGACGCACATCGCCCTGGACTTCATCACGGGCCTGCCGGTTTCCGAAGGGAAGAACACCATCCTAACCATTGTTGACCGGTTTTCCAAGGCTGTGCACCTGGTGGCCCTCACCGGACTCCCATCAGCCAAAACCACCGCTGAACTAATCCTGGAACACGTAGTCCGCCTGCATGGGTTCCCCAAAGACATCGTCTCGGACAGGGGGCCCCAGTTCACCGCCCGGTTCTGGAAGGCCTTCTGCTGTCTGATCAACTCCACCAGTAGTCTGTCATCCGGATACCATCCTCAGACTAATGGTCAGACGGAACGGACCAACCAACAACTGGAGCGCTACCTAAGGTGTTTTGTGGCCGACCGCCAGCGCTCCTGGGCCCGCTACCTCACATGGGCAGAACTTTCCCACAATCTGCACGTCTCCTCAGCCACCAATCTAAGCCCATTTGAGGTATGCTATGGTTTCCAACCTCCGATGTTTGCCCATCAAGAACCGGAGGTCGACGTACCATCGGCCCAACAGTTGGTCCGTAGGTGTCGACGGCTCTGGAACCAAGCCAACCTCGCTATCCAGAAGGCCAATCAACAATACACCACTCAACACCGCCGTCGACACCCTCCGGGACGTTTGTACAGAGTAGGTGACAAGGTATGGTTATCCACAAAGAACCTCCACCTCCATACCGAATCCAGGAAACTCTCACCTCGCTTCATAGGACCATACCGCATCACCTTAAGGATAAACCCTGTCACCTACCGACTCCAGCTGCCTGCGGCGCTCCGGATCCACCCGGTTTTCCACACATCTCAACTCAAACCCTTTATCACCTCTCCTATGATTCCACCCACCCCACCTGCTCCTCCTCCCCGCATCATTGACGGTGGTCCCGCCTACAACGTGCGTCGGATCCTCGATTCACGCCCTCGGGGCAGAGGCACCCAGTACCTAGTTGATTGGGAAGGCTACGGCCCCGAGGAACGATTGTGGATTCCGGCCCGGTTCATCCTCCATCCCGAACTCATTCGAGACTACCGTCGTCGGGTATCCTCCACCCCAGGACCGTCAGAAGCCAGTCCTGGACAGGGGGGTACTGTCATGCACACTCAAGCCGCGACCGGCACTAGGACCCGGAAGTAATGCGGTCGCGAACCAGGAAGTATAAAAGGAGTAAACAAACCACAGTACAACGCTCAGTCATTGAGTTGCCCGATGTTGCCTCGTTTGCGGTCATCTAACTGTGAGTACTCACCTTTTTGGCTTCGCTTTCTTGCTGAGTGTGTATTTATAGGACACGGGTTAGATTGTGTCTTTCCCTTGCTCCCCAATCGTGAGAGTCCTTAGACTAACTGCGTGATTATCCTGCCTATTCGTGTCACTCCGCGTTTGGGTTTACCAGTCACGCTACACAGGGCTAACCACTAAAGCTACGTCTTCTGGTCATCTCAGGTTAGTTCTTGACAAAATCTTCCATATAATAATGGAACTATTATAATCCTTTAGTCCTTTAATTCAGGATTATTCATTCTAAGCCACTGTTTTCTTTTGCAGACAGCATGTACTGTACAGCACTGTTTCTGTTTTAAAGTTAATCTTACATTTAAGAGCCTTAAACACTTATTGTAATACTGCATCTCGGTGTGTTGGTAGAACACTGTATTTGTTCTCTAAACACTTCCACACACACAAACAAAATAAAAGATGCTTTACGCGCACACACACAGTCACAGTGTTATATGAGCGACGCGCACTGAGATCAAGCATGTGAGACGATTACCCACAATTCTGCAGCGCGAGAGAGAAGAACCGTTGGCTCAGTTGTGATCACGTGATGCTCGGCGTCAAAACAAGAAGCGCATGCGTGATACATGATACTTAATGATACTTAGTACTCGTATATCAAGAATTACTCATTAAATAAGTTAAAATTTTTGCTTGTCATGTGGAACGCTCGCAAACCAGGTTTTTCGCGGTCCAAGGTTCCACTGTATCTGCTTCCTAAAACTTGCTTTTAGGTTCTAACTGTACGTGTTTATTGCAATCTCGGTATGGGATCTTCTCGGTATGGGATCTGCTGTTTCGACTTTATAGTGTGAGACTTGATTGAGCTAGAT
The DNA here is from genome assembly GCF_024256425.1 of Clarias gariepinus. Classification (NCBI taxonomy): domain Eukaryota; kingdom Metazoa; phylum Chordata; class Actinopteri; order Siluriformes; family Clariidae; genus Clarias; species Clarias gariepinus. Next base: position 1,058,610 of record NC_071107.1, read on the forward strand.
AGGTTTATTTAACAGAACAACACTGCGTTTTACTTTTTCATATCAAACCGCTGTTGTTTCAATATAGGGTAAATAAATAGACATAATGACAGCTGGGATAGGCTCCACCCCCTGAGACCCTGAGAACAGGATAAGCAGTTCAGATAATGGATAGATGGATGAATAACCAAAGTACTAGATTAACAAGAAAAAGTCACGTTTGTTTAGATTTTTTAATATAATTAGCTTAAAGCTTTTCATTTATATTAACATGAAAAATCATGGATGTTTAGTTAATAAAAACTCATCAAACATTCACCATCATTCATCAATGTTCTTCTCATTTTCCGACCTGCCGTAACTGCCGCCTTTTCCTCTTTCATTTTATGTCTCACTGCTGCCATCTATCGTTCACTACATGTTACATAACATCCACTTTTCTTCATGTAATAATAAATAAATATTTTAACTCCATAAGAACAGTTATGTTAACCCTTGTTTGGTCTTCATGTTCTTTTTACTCAGCCAATGTTCACAAGTCTGATGGACCCACCACATTATTGTGTTTTTAAAACCCATTTTCCACTGTTAGATCACATTTATCAATAAAAATGCTATTCATTTCATAATAACAGGAATAAACAGAACACTCAACACATTTATGTCAGTCTAAGTATAGCTGAGTCAATTTTATTATTTTTATTTTGGGTGAACATCCTAAAAAAATGCCTGTTTTTGTTATGGAAATGTTTTTTATTTTGTATCTTGTTCATTTTAATTTAAGGTGAATGTCATATACCTATTATTGTACAATAGTTACAGACTACCTGTTGTATCAGGGGGTCATTAATTAATTAGTAATACACGGTAAACACACATGTGGTGTAATAGTGAACTCCTGGCAGAAGCAGGAAGGCGCTGTTACAGGTGAGACGTGTCCTGATGCTCTCTCAATATCAAGGAAATATTGTGTTTTTATAAGATAAAGAAAATAAACAGGGTGCGCTTTCAGCCGTCTCAGTCTCCGACAATATCTTTCTGAAACGCGTCACTAAAATAAACTGAAACTCAGTGAATACTGCACACACACACACACACACACACGAGAAATATATCCATAGAAAGATTGTCTACTTTTAAACAAATAAATTTAAAAAATAAATATTCTGAGTTTATTGGTTCGTATGAATCCAAGGAGAGGTACAGTCTCTTTTTTTAATTATTTTTATTTTATTTAATTCTTTACACTTTATTCTAGGTTTTTTATTTATTTTTATTTTCACTTAAACTGCTATTTTGCCTTTTGTACATATATGTTTTTATATTTCTTATATATTTACTCATATATTATATATATTACTCATATATATATAAATTATATATTATATACTCTTTGATATATTTTTTGAAAATTTGTATATTTTGTTCTATTTTCTAAGTTTCAACTATTTATTTCTTGTTAATTGTTTCTAAATTTTTAAGGTCACATGCGGTCGTATAAAAATTTTACTACATATCGTACTGTGTATGTGACAAATAAAATTTGAATTTGTCTTTCTGTCTATCTTTCTTATTATCTGATAATGACCTGAGACAGGACACGCCCACTTTATTATCTGATAATGACCTGAGACAGGACACGCCCACACACTATTTACGGGGAAACAGTCTGTGTAATCTACATACAGAGGGTTTATTGCTCAATCTTAACACACTTCCAGTAAACTCTGTAGCTTTCGCTCTGTTCTCAGAGTCTCTGTGTAACGGCTCGAATCAACACGGCAGCTTTAATTATCTGAAACTTTAAGTATCAACATTCACCTACAAGTAATCAAGTAATCACCTACGCCAACAAACAAAATCAGAGAGCAAAAAAGTTTTTGGCATGAAAATAACAGCGTACGACCCCAACTCAATTATTGGTGCAGCTCCACTGAACATAATGTTTTGTATTATAATGTTCTGGCTGATTGGTGCACACTGCTCAAGAAATGATATAAATATTACTCTTCAGGTAATTAAAGTTGATTCTCTCAGCTGGTGCATTTTTACAAACAGCTAGAAAAGTAGAGACGTCCTGACATGTTGTAGACCATCTGATTATCACTGAATGAGAAGACATCAGTTTCAGCTCTCACTGCTGTTCTTTAAAAGCTTTGGACTGTAAGAGTTTATTCTCATCATCCTCTGTGTGTGAGAATCAGATCAGATCAGAACTAAAACATCCTGAAAATGTAAAGAAAGAGAAAAGGACAAGGTGATCTAATTTAATCAGAATCAGTCATCAGATTCCTTACAAGAAACATCAGTGTCACACACACACACACACACACACACACACACACACACACACACTAACAGATTTAAGTGTACAAGGTACACAAACATAAATATCATGAAAAATTAGGGGGTCATTATTTATGGGTGAAACACACTGTGGCCTGATACAGTCACCAGGTTTATTACTGTACAAACATATTATGATACAGAATCTCCTCTGAAGTGTATAAAGAGATATTAAACCCCCAAATCACGGTTACTGTGTGTGTGTGTGTCAGTAACTCACTCTAGTTTCTCCAGTGTACAGTGTGGATCCTTCAGTAGATCAGAGAGCAGCTTCACTCCTGATTCTCCTGGTTGATTGTCGTTCAGATTCAGTTCTCTCAGGTGTGATGAGGGGTTTGACCTCAGAGCTGAAACCAGAGCAGCACAACCTTCACCTGTAATACTGCAGTGTTCCAGCCTGTAGAGAGATCAACAGTTATAGATACTGTACACACACACACACACACACACACGTACTTTCAAACCCTGGTGTATGTATTATATGTTCTGTGTGTGTTAGTCCCAGTCTATATTAAACGTTTATGTCCTGATGGTCGTTACAGTTTTGATCCTGTGTCTGTTTTTCAGATTCCTGCTCCTGTCTCACCCTGATGATGTTGTTTGCTGATCACCTGAACTTTACCTGTTTCATGTTTTTTTTCTTCCTTTATTTGTTTAAAATTAATCCTGTTTAACTGCACTTGCCTCCTCCAGTGTTTTTTTGACGAGTGTGAGTTCTCTAGAGGAGACATTGTACTGTACATGTGGACCCAACCTGTCTGTGGTGATTTATGGCTGATAAATACTTGCTTTTAATTAAGCGTACACACACACACACACACACACACACACACACACACACCTGATGGCTGTTTCACATATCCTGCATTAGTTTTGTGTGTAGCTTGTGAAAGTCCTCAGAAATGAACATGACATAACATGAAGATACAATATGGATGTAAACAGTAGGGATATGGATGAAGTCAGCAGGCACATCAAAAATGGTGGAAAGTTTTTAACAGAAGTCATGTGACCAGGATAAACAAGTAAAATAAATGAAACATTTTTGTTTTTTTCTTGAGTTTATCCTATTTATTAACCGTCCCAACATTAGTATAGAACAGGAGTCGGCAGCCCTCGGCTCCGGAGCCGCATGTGTCTCTTTCATCCCTCTGCTGCGGCTCCCTGTGGCTTTGGAACATAAATAATGAGTATTTCATTTAAATTAGGTTTATTTTAGTTCATTAGTTTTTTAAATGTAATTCTAAATATGAAGATTATGGTGATATTGTAACATTAAAATAAAACTTGTTTAATTATTTTGTCACTCAAAATATGCGTCACAACCACCGATGTGTGACTCCCGCCGGTACACGATTTATTGAGCTTTTCGAGTCCCTGTTTTATTCAGATCGACACTGACTGCACGCTCCAGTACACGCCATAAAAGGATGACGGGACACGAACACAGACGGAATTATTGGTTGCTGCAAGTTTGACTTTTTATTTCATAAATACGAGGAGGACAAATAGACATTCAGTATTTTATTTGAAAATAACCTTCAACTCAGCGTCTTTTACACAGAATACATAGAATAAAGAAAAAAAATTATATATGCAGTTTTACTGCATAACGCACGGTTTGTTCAGTTTGTTGAACCCTGGGGGGCTTCATACAAACTCCACACACACAGACCCGAGACGGAAATTGAACCCTTAATCCCAGAGGTACAAGACCAGAGTTCTAACCACTACATCACCAAACTGCATTAAAAATGTAATTAATATTTGAAAGGTTTAAATAGTAAAATGCTTCATATTCTGTCAGTCTCTTGTTATACATCAGACTTGTTGCTCTACATTTGACTATTATTAGGTTTATACTATAATAATGACAATCAGATGAACAGAATGTGAAAGTGATGATCTGACCTCAGTGTCTCCAGTGTACAGTGTGGATTCTCCAGTCCAGCAGAGAGCAGCTTCACTCCTGAATCCTGCAGGTTATTGACACTCAGGTCCAGTTCTCTCAGACTGGAGGAGTTTGAGCTGAGAACTGAGGACAGAAATCTACAGCTTTCATCTGCGAGATCACACCGCCACAGCCTGGGAGAGAAATGATGATACATCAGAACACTGACATCTCTCTCTCTCTCTCTCTCTCTCTCTCTCACACACACACACACACACACACACACACACACACACACACACACACACACGTTGTTTGTCAGAAAGGTCTCTGTTTATTAACAGTAAAAGACTTTGAGTATTTATGTTTAGCCAAACGCCTGGTGTGATGAACATCTGACCCCAAAAAGGACATGATCCATTTTAACGCGTCCTGGTGAAATCCTGAAGAACAAAGAGTGGAAGTTGTACAGATGTTCATCCAGAGACGAACCAGGAGGTGATAGAGAGAGAGTTTTATACACTCTTTATTGTGAGACGATTATGGGAGAATTTATTAATTTTTTTTTTATAAATTACTGTCTCTGTTCTCCTAAGTGACAGTGGACTTTTGTTTGTTTGTTTTTTCTCGCTGCTTTGGCACTTTGTAGTAGTGTTTTTACTAAGCGCCTTTTTTTTTTTTCATCTGCAAGTGATTTAGTTGCTCAGAATAAAAGGGGTTTGCTTGTTCCTCAATGTCCATAGGGGTGTCTCTATGTGTGTGTGTGTGTGTGTGTGTGTGTGTGTGCTGCATCCTGCTCCCTCACTATCCTGTGCTGCTACACTTAAAGTCTGACTTTGTGTTTTCCTCTTGGTGATGGGATCTGTAGTGTGTTCTGTAGTGGGAGTCTGCTCTCTTTTTTTCCTCAGTTTAGCTGCAGTGTTTTCTGCCTTTGGGTGTTGGTGGTGGTGTGTGTGTGTGTGTGTGTGTGTGTAAGTGTATTAAGGTGCAGCGGACACAACAAGCAATAAAAAAGTGAAAAAGTGTCCGAGTGTGAGAGCCTGAGAGACAGTGAGACACAGCGTAACCTGAATGTTCCTAACTAACTATAAAAAAAAAATAGTAATAATAATTGTATATGACTACTGTTCAAATGTTGTTATTGTTGTTAATATTGATGTGATATATTTTTTTATTATTATATGTGTGTGTGTGTGTGTGTGTGTGTATGTTACTTAATTTATTTATTATTATTATTGTTTTATCTTATTTTTATTTATAATATTTTATTTATTATTTATTTATTTTGTGTGTGTGTGTGTGTGTGGGGGGGGGGGGGGTTATTTCTACCTAATATTATATTCTTTCATATCTAATATGTTTGTAATGTTTATATAGCTTTATAAATTCAGATTTATGTTGTTTATAATGTAATTAATGTTTTCTAATTGCTTTGGCAACAATGTAATACTTTTGTTAACATTCATGCCAATAAAGCTCTTCTGAACTGAACTGAACTGAACTGAATTAAACTGAGAGACAGAGAGAGAGAGAGAGGGAGAGATACAGTGAGAAAGAGAACAAGGGAGAGAGACAGTGAGAGGGGGAGAGACAGAGGGAGAGAGCGAGGGAGAGATACATTGAGAGAGAGAGTTAGCACTTTAAGATCAGATCCAAGTTGAAGAGAGTAGAATTAACTCAGTGTATTTAAAAAATAAAGTGTGTGTGTGTGTGTGTGTGTGTGTGTGTGTGTGTGTGTGTGTCTGTAACTCACTCTAGTTTCTCCAGTGTACAGTGTGGATCCTTCAGTAGATCAGAGAGCAGCTTCACTCCTGATTCTCCTGGTTGATTGTGATTCAGATTCAGTTCTCTCAGGTGTGATGAGGGGTTTGACCTCAGAGCTGAAACCAAAGCAGCACAACCTTCACCTGTAATACTGCAGTGGTCCAGCCTGTAGAGAGATCAACAGTTATAGATACACAGACACACACAGACACACACACACCCTGGTGTATGTATTATATGTTCTGTGTGTGTTAGTCCCAGTCTATACTAAACATTTATGTCCTGATGGTCGTTACAGTTTTGATCCTGTGTCTGTTTTTCAGATTCCTGCTCCTGTCTCACCCTGATGATGATGTTGTTTGCTGATCACCTGAACTTTACCTGGTTTTTAAAATATATTTTTTTATCATCTATGTGATGATTAAGGGCAAAAATATACTTGATTCAAATACGTGTACACACACACACACACCTGATGGCTGATTCACATATCCTGTGTTAGTTTGGTGTGTAGCTCGTAAACGTCTTCAGAAATTAACATGACGTGTCCACAAAGATGCAATATGGATGTAAAAAGTAGGGGGCAGTGTAGTCAGCAGGCAGGTCAAAAATAGTGGAAACTTTTAAACAGAAGTCATGTGACCAGGTCTACAATTACCCACCTGTGTGATGTAGTTGTACCGCTGCACACTGACTAATATCCAGGTCAAAACAGTCGAGATGGAAACTAAGCTCCTTCGATGTCACATTGTTTGTTTAGATTTGTCACATTAGATCCCTTGCGCCTAAAGCACTTATCGTTAATGAAATGATATCAGATTATTGCCTTGACGCACTCTGCCTCACCAAAACCTGGCTTAAACCAAATGAATATATTGGTCTGAATGAGTCTACTCTGTCAGGATATTTTTATAAGCACGAGCCCCGTCTAACTAGTCGCGGTGGTGGTGTCGCCACTATCTACAATGATGTACTCACTGTTACTCAGAAAATAAGGCCCAGGTTTAACTCATTTGAAGTGCTCATCATTAATGTTGCACTCAATAAAATACATAATAAACCCGCGCTATATTTTACAATGGCCACCGTGTACAGACCCCCAGGGCCAGGGATTTTCTTAAAGAATTTGGACATCTGCTATCAGACCTATTGGTTAACTCTGACAAAGTGTTGATAGTAGGAGACTTTAACATTCATGTAGATGATGCTAACGACACTTTAGCCCTCGCATTTATGGACTTACTAAATTTATTTGGGGTTAAACAAAATATAATTGGAGCAACTCACCGCTGTAATCATACACTAGATTTAATTATATCTCATGGTATAGATGTCTCTAATATAGAGATTTTACCTTAAAGTGATGATATCACAGATCATCACCTCCTGATATATACTCTACCTGTAGAGCAGATTAGCTGTGTCTCCCCACGTTATCGATTTGTTAAAAATATAAATCCAACTACTAAAGACAGATTCACATGTTATCAAGTAATTTTTTATTAGACCCCTAAATGCAGACGATTTAGATGAAGTGACTAGTAGCATGGTTACTATTTTTACCAGTACATTAGACACTGTTGCTCCCATCAGATTAAAAACACTTGCACCTTGGTACAATAGTCATACTCGCGCCCTAAAGAGAGCAACCCGTAACCTCGAGAGAAAATGGAGAAAAACTAAATGAGAAGTTTTTCAAATTGCGTTTAAAGACAGTATGTGCAGCTATAGACAGGCTCTAAAAACTGCTAGGACCGAGGATCTTAGCCAACTGAAAGCAAGAAACCAAAACAATCTCAAGTTCTTATTTAGTACAGTGGCTCGCCTAACAAAACCTAAGATGCCTGCAAAGAGTACTCCACAACATTTTAGTAGTGAAGACTTTATGGACTTCTTTAATAAAAAAAATCAATAGCATCAGGAAGAAAATAACGGATGTTTAACCTCTAATCCTCTAATAGCATCTCATGATCTAGTTCAGCCTAAAGCTTCACATTTAGTTTTTCAGTGCTTTACAGGTATAGGACAGGAAGAGCTTTATAAACTTATCACCTCAGCTAATTCAACAACGTGCCTGTTAGACCCAATACCAACCAGATTTTTAAAAGAAGTGATGCTTACAGTTGGAGAGCCACTTTTAAACATAATTAATTCCTCATTATATCTAGGTCACGTCCCTGATCCTTTCAAGTTGGCAGTTATTAAGCCGCTTTTTAAAAAATCTATTTTGGATGCGAATTAAATAAATTATAGACCGATTTCAAACCTTCCCTTTATATCAAAAATATTAGAAAAAGTAGTATCAGCTCAAATATGCACATTCTTGCAGGAAAACAACATCCTTGAAGAATTTCAGTCAGGTTTCAGGCCCCATCATAGTACAGAAACTGCACTAGTTAGGATTGCAAACAATTTGTTTTTAGCTTTGGACCAAGGCTGCATCTCAATACTGGTCTTGCTTGATCTTAGTGCCCACAAGGGTCAGTTTTAGGACCTCTGCTGTTCTCAATATACATGCTTCCCTTGGGTAACATCATTAAAAGACATGGGATTAGTTTCCACTGTTATGCTGATGATACCCAATTATATATCTCAACAAAACCAGACGAAATACCTAAGTTGTCCAGATTAACTGAGTGTGTCCAGGACATAAAAGATTGGATGACCAATAACTTTCTTTTACTAAACTCAGACAAGACAGAAATATTACTCATCGGCCCCAAAACCAGCACACAACAGCTTTCACAATTCAGCCTGCGTTTAGAAGGATGTACTGTTACTACTAGCTCAACAGTAAAAGACCTGGGCGTAATATTAGACAGTAACTTGTCCTTTGAAAATCATATTTCCAATATCACAAAAACAGCATTTTTCCATCTTAGAAATATTGCCAAACTTAAAAGCATCTTATCCGTATCTGATGCAGAAAAGCTAGTTCATGCATTCATGACCTCCAGACTGGACTATTGTAATGCATTACTAGGTGGTTTTCCTGCATCCTGAATAAACAAGCTTCAGTTAGTTCAAAATGCAGCCGCCAGGGTTCTCACTAGATCCAGAAAATATGATCATATAACACCTATATTATCATCCCTGCACTGGCTACCTGTTCAGTTTTGAATTAATTACAAAATAGTATTACTTACATACAAGGCTTTAAATGGTTTAGCTCCCACATACCCAACCAGTGTTCTGATACGCTACAATCCACCACGCTCCTTAAGATCACAAAACTCTGGACTTCTGGTAATTCCCAGAATTTTAAAATCTACAAAAGGGGGTAGGGCTTTTTCATATTTAGCTCCAAAGCTTTGGAATAGCCTTCCAGACAGTGTTCGGGGAGCAGACACGGTTTCCCAGTTTAAAAGTAGAATCAAGACGCATCTCTTTAATGTGGGATACGCGTAACTCATCCCATAACTTCATGCTTCAGTACATCTATCCTGAATGGCAACTACGCTAATTCTCTCCATCTGTTCTGTACTTTTCTACCCATCCCGAGGCATCTGGAGATTGTACCAGCTTCAGTAGACAAAGGCCAACCCTGTAAGGATCCTGAGGCATCCAGAGAAGGACCGGCTGCAGCTGGATTCTGCTTTATTATGGTTGGAGCTACACATCCTGCTCCTGTGCTCCAGACCCTATCTGCCCTCTGCACCTACTGACTCATCCCTATGCTGAACTGGACTCCATGTTAATTTAAAGAATTAATTAAAGTTATATTGTACTTTCAGCTGCATAACACACATGATGTTGCCATCTCAGGGAGTTTTTCCTTGCCACTGTTGCCGTCACCCTTGGCTTGCTCATCAGAGACATTTCATTCCTTCATCTCATTATCTAGACACATTTTTCTCACACATACACAATTTATTATTATTATTATTATTATTATTATTAATAATAATTTTTTTGTTTATTATTATTTTTTTAATTAATTTCTTTCATTTTTGTGAAGCTGCTTTAAAACAATGAGCATTGTTAAAAGCGCTATATAAATGAAATTGAATTGAATTAAAAGGTTTACTTCATGCAAAACTGTCCGATTGAATTCTCTATTTCCACCATTATAAGTTCTCTAAGTTGTACAAGTGTATAAATTAATTTAAAAACAACCCACAATGCACCTATAGGGGGCGTAAACGTGCTCTAATTGATCTACTGTACCCAGAATGCATTTTTGTTTTTTTCTTGAGTTTATCCTATTTATTAACCGTCCCAACATTAGTATAGAACAGGAGTCGGCAGCCCTCGGCTCCGGAGCCGCATGTGTCTCTTTCATCCCTCTGCTGCGGCTCCCTGTGGCTTTGGAACATAAATAATGAGTATTTCATTTAAATTAGGTTTATTTTAGTTCGTTAAATTTTTAAATGTAATTCTAAATTTGAAGATTATGGTGATCTTGTAACATTAAAATAAAACGTGTTTAATTATTTTGTCACTCAAAATATGCGTCACAACCACCGATGTGTGACTCCCGCCGGTACACGATTTATTGATCTTTTCGAGTCCCGGTTTTATTCAGATTGACACTGACTGCACGCTCCAGTACACGCCATAAAAGGATGACGACACACGGACACAGACGGCATTTTTGGTTGCTGCAGGTGGATCATTTAAGTTTGACTTATTATTTCATAAATACGAGGAGGACAAATAGACATTCAGTATTTTATTTGAAAATAACCTTCAACTCAGCGTCTTTTACACAGAATACATAGAATAAAGAAAAAAAATTATATATGCAGTTTTACTGCATAACGCACGGTTTGTTTGGTTTGTTGAACCCTGGGGGGCTTCATACAAACTCCACACACACAGACCCGAGACGGAAATTGAACCCTTAACCCTAGAGGTACAAGACCACAGTTTATCAAAATTTTATTAAAATTTGAAAGGTTTAAATAGTAAAATGCTTCATATTCTGTCAGTCTCTTGTTATACATCAGACTTGTTGCTCTACATTTGACTATTATTAGGTTTATACTATAATAATAACAATCAGATAAACAGAATGTGAAAGTGATGATCTGACCTCAGTGTCTCCAGTGTACAGTGTGGATTCTCCAGTCCAGCAGAGAGCAGCTTCACTCCTGAATCCTGCAGGTTATTGACACTCAGGTCCAGTTCTCTCAGACTGGAGGAGTTTGAGCTGAGAACTGAGGACAGAAACCTACAGCTTTCATCTGTGAGATCACACCAACGCAGCCTGGGAGAGAAATGATGATACATCAGAACACTGACATCTCTCTCTCTCTCTCTCTCTCTCTCTCTCTCTCTCACACACACACACACACACACACACACACACATAGAAGGAAGGGAGAGAGTGCTGTGACAAAATGCATCATAAATAAGAAAAAATATTAAAATGGAAAATTCTGACTTTACTTTTATATCCATGATCTCCCTTTCTCTGTCTCTAAGTGTGTGTGTGTGTGTGTGTGTGTGTGTATAAATGTCATGGAACAACACACAGAATAATGTTTAATTAATGATAATCTAAAATAACAAATTATTGTCCTTCAGTTAAATCTGTAGAAAACCAGTTTAAGTCCCAGAAACACCAACTATTCTCAGGCTGTTCAGGAGTGTTGTGTGATCTATAGTGTAAATGCAGCAGGAAAATCTAACAGCACTAAACGCACAAACACCAAAACACCATCTGCTTGAGTATTTCATCTCAGATCATTTACTACTTTAATAAAATGCTATTTCAGTGCTCTGATCTGATCTGAAGCAGGAGGACAAACATTGCTTATGAAGGCAGAGGGACGCAAGTGCAAGTGGCTTTAATTAAATACAAATAGGGAACTAAACCCAAGGGCTATTCAATACTTCACACACTGAACAAGGACGAGGTCATGTGATCAGTACACAGGTATTAACTAGACAGTGTAAAAGGGGAAATAATACATAAAGCACAGTAAGATACACAACCAACCACCACACAGACACACACACACACACACACACACGTGGTGGTCACAATATGTACATGGATTATATACATATATATATATATATATATATATATATATATATATATATATATATATATATATCCAACATGCATTGGTGCAATAATACCAAAACTTTTTAAGTTTTATATAACATTAAATAAAATTGTTTTTGTACCAGTTGTGCAAAAAAGATCCACAATTATCTGTAAACAACAGTGCAAAAAGAGCAATAGAACTTAACTCACACTGTAAACAACACAGCCTATGTAGCTTTAGGAAACAGTTGTGCAGTGCTACACAGATTTTAATCTAACTGCTCTGCACATAGAAAACTGAACTGCTGTTTATTTAAGCAAACGTGGCAGGTTTTTCTTTAAGGACCAAAGTTGCTCAGCTTTTTGTCTGGAGAGATGTTTCCTCTTCTCATTAAGAACATGAGACGCTGCACTGAATGATCTCTCACTGTCTGTGCTGGTGCTTGGGGCAGATAAATACCTGCAACCCGTACAAGCAATGGGAAGCGGTCTTTGTTCTAGTGCCAGTAGTCAAGGGGATTCTCACTTCTGGCAATGTGTAGTTCAGCTAGATAACTCTCTAGTTGTTGTGCGGCTGCGCTTGTTCCAACACCGCTGAGGATCGGGCAATGCGGAAATGTTGCATATTGCAGCGTCTATGGGAGTCACATGACAGAACAACAAACGATTCGGACCAAAAGACTCGAGAGGTAACTACTCATTTCTGTTTCCTGTTCATAACCTACGGAGGTTTTACGATGATTTGCGCATGCACGCCCAGTAGAAAATTAATGAATCACTCTCCGAGACGACTCGTTCTTCTGAGTCACGTTAAAGACTCGTTCAAACAGAACAAATCGTTCATGAACGACCCCTCACTTAGAAATACACAGACTCTTGTGGTGAAGCAGCAGCTCTGTGTGTTGTGTGTTTTTTCAATAATATCTCCCTTCATCAGGCGGTGATGGTGCTACACATACACACACACACACACACACGCACAAGTGCACATACACCAACACACACACACACACACAAAATGCTGGATGAAGAAACTAAGTAGTGTATATAACAGTGTAAAATGATAAATAACACACAGCAGAGGTCTAAGTACGCTGTAAAAATTATTCTGTGCTCTTGTAAATTTCACAATAATAAAAAGGTTATGGAACCTTAATAAGATCTCTGAAAATCACATACTTGATTGTTTGAGTTTGACATATCAAAATAAATGCCACAAAAAACTATAATTTTGTCTTAGATTTTAGTAGTAGTTTAAAAAACTACAATCATCACTCATTCCAACTCAATATTCTTTATGTTTAACAACAAAAACTTAAAACATTCAGTAAATTGCCCCATGCAAAAAGCAAGTGCTCATGGGAAGTTTGTAACATAAGGGACAAGTAGCGAGGACACACTGCTGTGAGAACGGACAAGAATCACCTAGAACATTCCTTATAAATCCTGGTAAGTAAGCAGCTACTGTAGCACAAGTTAGTGAAATAATGAATGCATACAAAACTTTATAGTAGTGATGGGTCGTTCATGAACAATTCGTTCTTTATGGATGAAGTAGAAGAACGGAACAGAACAAAAGAACGAGTATCTCAGAGAATGATTCATTCATTTTCTATGGGTGCGCAAAGCATCTCGAAACCTGCGTGGGTGAACAGAAAACAGAAATGAGTAATTACCTCTCAAGTCTTTTGATCCAAATCATACGTTCTTTTGTCATGTGAGTCTCATAGACGCTATGCAATGCAATAGATTAAAAAGAACGAATGACTCGGACTAGAAGACTCATGAGAAGAACCGCTCAATTCTGTTTCCTTTGTAATGCACTGTGTGTATATAGTACACACAGCACCCCATTTTCACAGAAAAACATAGAATTGACATTTTTGCAGATTTATTAAAAAAGAAAAACTGAA
>NC_071107.1:1077500-1202500 GCF_024256425.1 Clarias gariepinus
AATCATTAAGACTTGCCTGCGGAAAGACAGGACGTGCTTCATGCTCGAGCTTTTACACCCGAGCGAGAAGGGTTTCATAGGGCTGGTGAACTTCCCAAAGCGCGCCAGCTCCCTTAGTATCTGCTTATCCTTAATGAACGGGGGGATGTTGGAGATCACCACTCGTGTTGCTGGCACAGAGAGAGGGGTGACCTGGACCATGATGTCTCTTACTCGTATCCCATTTTTTTTGCCGAGGTCACGAGTGTTTTTTTGGTCAGGAAGACCACAACTGCTTTATTCATCCGGGAGGCAGAGTAGATGTTCTGGCACCCGATCTGCTCCTCCATCGCTAGCAGAACTTTCTCCAGCAGTACACCGTCTTCCACAAAACACCTGACGCCATTCTGGAGAAACAAAGGCTCCACATCGGCCTCAGAGGCCATGGTGCCTCGCTCACTCTTTCTCACTATAATCTTTTAACTTTTTTTGTTTTTTAAATAATAACATAAACCAAAAATAAATACATAAATAAACTTGGCAGTAGGCCTCAAAAACTTGGCAGGATGCCAGACAGCCTTCCGCACGCTCACTCACACCCAGCGCATGCGCAAAGAGAGAGAGACAGAGAGAGAGAGGGAGTGGGAGAAAGGCAGAGAGAGAGACAAAGAGAGAGGGAGAGAGAGAGAGAGACACAGAAAGAGAGAGAGAGAGACAGAGAGAGAGAGAGAGGGTTTTAAAAACCAAAATTATCATCTTCCAAAAAAATCTCAGGAAAACAGACACATGTTCACTCTGGGAAACACCGCCCTAGAACACGCGTCACACTATGACTACCTGGGACTGAAACTCAGCGCCTCCGGAGGTTTGAATCTGGAAGTGAATGCATGAAGAGCTCTACATGCAATTAAGAAAAGATCCTACAAAATACACATCCCAATTAGAATCTGGTGTAAAATCTTTGATAGCGTCATTGCGCCTATTGCGCTGTACGGATGTGAGGTTTGGGGTCCACTCAGTAAACACGACTACACTCGCTGGGACAAACATCCCACTGAGTTCCTACATGCAGAATTCTGTAGAAATCTCCTCAAAATTCAGAGAAAAACACCAATTAACGAATGTAGCCCAGAATTAGGCCGATTCCTGCTGATTATAGCCTCCAAAAAAGAGCAGTAAAATTCTATAAACATCTTAAATTGACTAATGAGACACCCTGCAGTACGAAGCACTGAGAACCCAAGAGCTCGGCCCTAAACCCAGTCCCCTCTGTCAGCTGGTCCTGAGACTCACTAACACATTAACCCCTAACACACTGCAGTCTCAGAGCATCAGACAAATCACTGATCAGATGAGGAGAGAGTATCTGGAGCACTGGGACAGTCAGACCCAAACCCAGTCCAGACTACACTGCTATCGGGCCCTTAAGAGAGAGAGGAGGAACCGGCAGAGTGTCTCTTCACCGTCAGAGACATAAAGCAGACACAGATCCTGACGAGGTACAGGCTGAGGGACACCGTCTGGCTGTGGAGACGGGCAGACACAGGAGAACCCGGCTGCCCCGAGAGCAGAGACTGTGTGCTCAGTGTACGAGCGGTGAGGAAATGGACTTCCTTCTTTACTGCCAAAAATATCAACACATAAGGAACACCTTCACTGAGATCATCACGCACAAAACCCCAAATTTTTCCAAATTAACAGAAGGTTAAAAAATAAGAATAATTTTAGGAGAAGGCCGCACTGCTACCCTCGCTGCGAAGTTTGTGTCCGAGTGTGAGAGCCTGAGAGACAGTGAGACACAGCGTAACCTGAATGTTCCTAACTAACTAAAAATAAATAAAAATAAATAAATAATAGTAATAATAATTGTATATCACTACTGTTCAAATAGTTGTTCTTGTTGTTAATATTGATGTTATATATTTTTTTTATTTTCATGTGTGTATGTGTATATATATATATATATATATATATATATATATATATATATATATATATATTGTAGCGTTTTTACGCCGAGAAGAATGCTGGAGAGACGAGTGAGCTTATTTGCTACCCAATGCAATGGCTGGGAGTACTTTATTTAGCACACAGCCGGTATGGCATGAGCAGCACCTTCACTCAGGAGCCTACCTCTAATTCAGCGTCAGCCTAAATTAGAGCACATTTCACACGTTACACCTCAACACACACACAACAGGGCCGAAGTCACTAACCCAAACACCTTTCCCCATCATGGTGAACACACCGACATTCCCGCAAAGCATGCTGGTCGTCAGCCGCCGCCGCGCCCACGCCACACTGCCCCCACCCGAGCTGTGACCGTCCCTGGTCACCATGAAGAACTTTGTTTCGGAAGCGTGGAGGCGGTCGGCGCTGGCGGTGGGAACGCCGGCGTCCTTTGGCAGGTGAGGGATGAACGCAAACGTAGTCCTGAGGCGGTCCGGCCTCCACAGAGTTCGATGTTTCATCGGCGTGCGGCTGGTAAGGCGCAAGACGGTCCCGGTGGAGCAAAACTCGTACCCGCCCCGCCAACCGCACCCGGTAGATGACATCGGAGAGCCGAGCTATTACCGCACAGGGGCCCACCCAGTGAGACACACGCCTGGCCGAGAGCCCCCTCCTTCTCCTTCCGGAGGAACACACCCACACCTGCTCGCCAGCAGCAAAATCTCGCCCCTGGCTGTGAGTGTCCACGCCCATTCGCCCCATAGGTGCCCCCACCTGAAAGTCTTGCAGCGGTGCCCGCGAGCGCTGGGTGGGGCCCTTCTGCCTGGCAATGAGCGGTTCAAAGTTCAGCTGTGAGACCGGCGAGACCGGCGGAGCGACTGCGGGTGACGCTCTGGGAGACGCAGTAAGACGGCTGCATGCTGGCTCGGACGGCTGATCACCACCGGAGGACTGCACGGGGGGAACGTCCTGCGTCGAGGGTTCTACGTCGCGACAGCGCTCCACTTGCTCGCAGAACCGGCCACGCGCTTTGCTGCCCGGCCGGCGAGGTAAAGCGCCGGTGTTAGCGCGCAGATTTCCCGCTCGGTCTGCTACCGGAAGTTCCGCCCCCCGGGTGTGTGCTGCTAACCTGTCCGGCTGTGGTTTGGGTCCGAGCAACCTGGCTACCCCGAAGTTACCACGCAGAGTTCCGCTGGACAAATTCAGCAGCGCACCCCATCTCTCCAAAATATCCAACCCCAAAACGCAGTCCTCCTCGACGTCCCCCACAACGAACCCGTGGGAATAAGTTCGTCCACCCACCTGGACTCGCACTGTGCGACACGCCCTTACCTTCACGTAGCCCCCAGCAACGGTGCAGATGCTGAAGGCAGGATCAGGCCGTCCGCAAACACGCTTGCTTTGCCCCAGTAATCCAGAGCGCAGCAGCGAAACAGTGGAGCCGGTGTCCACGAGCGCCCGCAGTAAGACGCCATCCAGCACACAGTCAATGTAGAGCCCAGCGGGGCTTCCCAAGTGTCCTCCCGGCGCTAGTTTAGCGGCTGCTGGTGTACGCTGTCCCGTGCCTCGGCCTCGCCGCGAAACGTCGGGAAGTTGCTCGTTGCCTAGCCGCGACGGGTAGCCCTGTCCCCGGCTAGGTTCACGAACGGAGCGCCACTAAGCTGCAGGCGGTCGCTCGGCTCTTCCGCCGTGATGTACCGCCGATATGGGCTCAGCGCGCTCGGCCTCGCGCAGCGGCAGGTCGCTTTGCCGGCTAACGGCGCGCGGAGCTGTCTCTTGCTCCGGCGCTTGCGCTGCGCCAGCCTCCACCCCGAGATCCAGCGCCGGGATTTTCACCTCGCCGCTCCGCGTTGGTTGCCGTGGTGTGCTCGCTTTAGCGCCGTCGGGAAAACGCTTCTTCTTCGCGAGTAGTCGCTCCGCTACTCGGCGGCCCGCTTGGATTTTCAGTAGGTCTTCCGTTGTCCGCTCGAACCCGTTACTCTCCATCCCACTTCTGACACCAATGTAGCGTTTTTACGCCGAGAAGAATGCTGGAGAGACGAGTGAGCTTATTTGCTACCCAATGCAATGGCTGGGAGTACTTTATTTAGCACACAGCCGGTATGGCATGAGCAGCACCTTCACTCAGGAGCCTACCTCTAATTCAGCGTCAGCCTAAATTAGAGCACATTTCACACGTTACACCTCAACACACACACAACAGGGCCGAAGTCACTAACCCAAACACCTTTCCCCATCATGGTGAACACACCGACATTCCCGCAAAGCATGCTGGTCGTCAGCCGCCGCCGCGCCCACGCCACAATATGTTATTTTATTTATTTATTTTTATTTTTAATATTTTATTTATTATTTATTTGTTTTGTGCGAAGGGGGGGAGGGTTGTTTTCCTTTATGTCTACCAAATATAATATTCTTTCATATCTAATATGTTTGTAATGTTTAAATAGGTTCATAAATTCAGATTTATGTTGTTTATGATGTAATTAATGTTTTCTAATTGCTTTGGCAACAGTGTAATACTTTTGTTAACATTCATGCCAATAAAGCTCTTCTGAACTGAACTGAACTGAGAGAGAGAGAGAGACGGAGAGAGAGAGAGAAAGAGAGAGAGAGAGAGTTAGCACCTTAAGATCAGATCCAAGTTGAAGAGAGTAGAATTAACTCTGTGTATTTAAAAAATAAAGCGTGTGTGTGTGTGTGTGTGTGTGTGTGTGTCAGTAACTCACTCTAGTTTTTCCAGTGTACAGTGTGGATCATTCAGTAGATCAGAGAGCAGCTTCACTCCTGATTCTCCTGGTTGATTGCCTTTCAGATTCAGTTCTCTCAGGTGTGATGAGGGGTTTGACCTCAGAGCTGAAACCAGAGCAGCACAACCTTCACCTGTAATACTGCAGTCTATCAGCCTGTAGAGAGATCAACAGTTATAGATACTGTACACACACACACACACACACACACACACACACACACACATACACACAGGTACTTTCACACACTTACACACACAGGTGTATGTATTATATGCTCTGTGTGTGTTAGTCCCAGTCTATTTTAAACGTTTATGTCCTGATGGTTGTTTCACATATCCTGTGTTAGTTTTGTGTGTAGCTTGTGACCGTCCTCAGAAATGAACATGACATAACATGAAGATACAATATGGATGTAAACAGTAGGGATATGGACGAAGTCAGCAGGCACATCAAAAATGGTGAAAAGTTTTGAACAGAAGTCATGTGACCAGGATAAACAAGTAAAATAAATGAAACATTTTTGTTTTTTTCTTGAGTTTATCCTATTTATTAACCGTCCCAACATTAGTATAGAGCAGGAGTCGGCAGCCCTCGGCTCCGGAGCCGCATGTGTCTCTTTCATCCCTCTGCTGCGGCTCCCTGTGGCTTTGGAACATAAATAATGAGTATTTTATTTAAATTAGGTTTATTTAAGTTTGTTAGTTTTTTTAAATGTAATTCAACTTTGTCACTTAAAATATGCGTCACAACCACCGATGTGTGACTCCCGCCGGTACACGATTTATTGAGCTTTTCGAGTCCCGGTTTTATTCAGATTGACACTGACTGCACGCTCCAGTACACGCCATAAAAGGATGACGGCACACGGACACAGACGGAAGTTTTGGTTCCTGCAGGTGGATAATTTAAGTTTGACTTTTTATTTCATTAATATGAGGAGGACAAATAGACATTCAGTATTTTTTTTTTAAATAACCTTCAACTTAGCGTTTTACACAGAATACATAGAATAAAGAAAAAAAATTATATATGCAGTTTTACCCCATAATGCACGGTTTGTTCAGTTTATTTATTTTACCACATGATCACTGGGGGCTTCATACAAAAGGGTTTTGTGTCTTCTGGTGTTTTCTTTTTATTTGAAGTTGCCGACCCCTGGTATAGAGTGAAATGTACCACTGATAATTATTATTAATTTTTTAGTTTTCTATAGTGTTTATCCTGTACAGATTCATGAGAAGCCTGGAGTCTATCACAGGAGACTTAGGGCAGGAGGTGGGGTCACACTGGACAATACACCACATGACACACACACACACACACACACACTATGGTCAATATGGGAATGCTAATTATTCTAATCTGCATGTCTTTAAGGAGAAAACTGGAGTACTTGAAAGGTTTAAATAGTAAAATGCTTCATATTCTGTCAGTCTCTTGTTATACAGATCTGGCCTTAAAAAACGCACGTTTTCGGAAAAGGGATCCCACGACTTGCCGCGAGTGCGCGCGGCAAGCTGTGAAAATGCCCTTCAATACCTGTAGGGGGCAGTCGTGTTTCAGTCTAAAGTATTGTGTGTCTACTGAAGCCGAAAAATGTTATGTCTCTTAGGCGCCCATTGACGGCAAGCGACAGAGCTCATAAACGTGTCAAGCTCAAACTGATATGTATTTATTCATCATTTTCATTCAGAATTATTATTTGTAGTAGTAGTAGTTCTCCAAATGTATTATTATTATTATTGTAACGCACCCGCGCGTGTGCAAAAGGACTACAAAGATGTATGATGTTAGCCTGATGTTGCTCAAAATGCCGGTGCTATTTGCTAAAATACCATTATATATTAACTTATGCTTCAGTACTAAATGCATGTTTGCAATTGAGATTTTTTTTTTCTTAAGCTATGAAACACATTAGCACTCACCACACAGTTGCTGTAATTTAATGATTATCATAAGCAAAAAGTGTAAAACAAAGGATTCACATTTATTACATTTTCACCCAGAGCGGGATTCGAACCAGGGTCTGGACGATTTTATAGGATATACGGATATTATACAGATATTATTTAAGCAACGCCACACCACGTGGAAAGCGCCAAAAATGCTTCAATTTCATTGGCTGTCATTGAGTGTCAGCTATTCACCACTGGCCCCCCGCTGAACACAGAATCCCCGGGCTTTGACTGCGCTTTCTCCATTCGTTATTACAGGGGCGGACTGGGACCAAAAAGTGGCCTTGGACTTCCTGGCCCACAGCAGCCCACACCATAATACATTGGCTCATTAATGTAGAGATACATTTATAACACCAGTTACTAGTATAAAAATATAACACAATACAGAAATCAATGCTATTTAAACATGTTATTTGAAGTATCACTGAACATATATTGGGTCAAAGAAACGAAAAAAAAAGAACATCAAGACAAACAACATATAAATCTATAAAGACAATATTTTAAAGGGAATGGCAATAAAACTGAACAGGTAAGCTGAAATAAAATCAGTAGCAGCAGTAGCTCACGCTAGTAAACTAGTTAATTATCATGGTAGTCAATATTAACACGAAATAATGCTGAGAAACATTATTTCAATTAATATTGACCACCATCATAATAACTAGCACAAGTTAGTGCTGCTACTAATTTTATTCTGTTTGATTGACATTCTTTTTCCTTGGCTCTGGTAGATGAGGGGAGACGTGTTGGTCATCATCAGCATGTATTATGGTGTGGGACGTGGTGCGCTGCTGGATCCAGCCTCACTGTCCCTGACCTGTTATAGGCAGAATCTGTTCATTTGAAGCATTTCACAGCATTTACCTCTAAAGCTTTTTCTTATTTTCGCGTAACCTTTTCTTCTTCCTGCTTTTCATTCATGGAAATTATTATTAATTTGCTCAGAAAATTCGCTGCATCGAGAAAGGATCAATATCAAAAAATTTAAAGATGCCCACGTGTGTGGACAAAGAATACAAAAGTGTATAATCTTTAATAAAGTTAATCTAATACAATATTGTTTCCAATGCTGAAGCAAACATGATTTTGTTTTAGTCTATTCATTGAATACAACGCGACAGCGCGCTCCGAGGTGAAGCGCACCCACAGTTACTGTAATCCCCCATCTCACCTTTACAACAGGTGTGAAGTCATCAAACCGGTTTCGCTGCTGGGGGAATTCACAGAATTGGGGGTTTTAAAACAAATTAACAAGACCGAGCAGACTTCAGACAGGGGGTTTGGTTGGTTGGAAGTGGCGCTGACAGGGGGCGGGAGGGAGTCTCGCCCGCGGAGCAATTCAGTGTAGAACCGCCACTGCCTATTTTCCACCACATCACGTACTTCCCTGATCTCCATCTCCGCGCTTTGCTTTTATAATGTGGAGCAAGCCCGAGATCATATTAACGTAGCATTCATCATTCAAAGTTATTCATATCAGTGTATAGTAAGTGTGATTTGAAAAGTGCTATAACTCCACCTGCTACAGTTTCAGCCCAGTGGAACAATCTGACTACATGTGAAGTGCCATGAAAAAGTATTTGCCCCTTTTTTTTCTTTGCATATTTGTCACACTTGGTGGAATTTCACCTAAACACTTTAGGTGAGAACGTATAGGTTAATATATATAGGTGAGAACAGCTGATTCACACTTGGGGAGAGTGAATAATTTGCCTTTGAATGTTGTCTGGCATTGTAAGCACACACAGTGACACTAAAAGAACAATAGGATTAATAGGAATAGGAGGCACTAAAGAGGAGGATTTTAATTTAGACTATAAAAAAATTAAACTGCGTCTATTTTTAGGCGTGCCAGCTGCCACTTTTTAGTCTTATAATGCTAAATAATATAATGATCCCTGGTTTGCACCCTGCGCTATAAAATACGAGTACGACGGCCATCCGCGGACAGCAGCTCCTGCCTCCGTCCGCTTGCGCTGGCTCTTCTTTGAAGTCTCTGGGGCGCGTTCCAATTGTATGGAATAAAATCACTGTCAAAAATATTTGTGCGTAAAAAAAAAGATTTGTGTGTAATCCTGTCTTTTGTCTGAGTTGGATTCCAAAATTTATGGCCACGACAGCTTACAGATACGAGATTTTGTGTGTTTGTTACAATACAACTCTGAAATATACAAAACTCGTTTTTACAACTCCTCTGTTTCACGGACGAATTGCAAAATTACGCATACGAATGCTGTGTGTTAAACCACTGTCAAAAATACGTCATCACGGCCCCATGCACAGGCATTACTATCTCAGGGAAGAGGAATCGATTCGGCGCATGCTCCCCGCCACTGTTTTAACCCCAGTCGAGCGCTCTCTCATCGTCTCAGGTAAGTTTTTTTTCACATATTCGGACATGTTTAAGAGTAGTAAAATTACAGAGATGTTTTAACTATAGTAGGTAAGATTTTAGGAGTTTAAAACGGAGGCGGGGCGCATGCGCCGAATCGATTCCTCTTCCCTCGGATAGTAATGCCTGTGCATGTGACCTTGATGACGTATTTTTAACAGTGGTTTCACGCACAGCGTTCGTATGCGTAATTTCGCAATTCGTCCGTAAAACAGAGGAGTTGTAAGAACGAGTTTTGTGTCTGTAAACGGTCAGAGTCGCATATTTCAGAGTTTTATTGTAACAAACACACAAAATCTGTAAGCTGTCGTGGCCGTAGATTTTGGAATCCAACTCAGACAAAAGGCAGGATTACACACAAATCTTTTTTTTACGCACGAATATTTTTGACAGTGATTTTATTCCATACAATTGCCCCGTTTGCATGCCGCACTTCCGCGTTGTGTGCGCGCGTCTCACTCACACCGCGTAGTAAAATCCACTGTAAACCAACAAACCCAGAGTATTTTATAGCGCGGATGAACCCGGGATCATTAGCAAGGAGAGCTCTTCTTCACTATTCGTGCCTAATTCCGCAGCCCCGCTGCTTCGCATATCTGAATGAGAGGCCGCCTAACTAGTGAGCGAGGAGCGATATTGATTTGGGCGCACGCCGTGACAGGCTGAAAAAAAAAACTATTGTCCTCAAAAATGTAACAGATGAGGACTCTGATCAGTGGCGGCTGGTGAAAATTTTTCCTGGTGGGGCTGATGTGACAAAATATTTCTTTGCTTAGTCCAATATAAGAATTAAAATCAACAGTCAGACGATGATTACAATTAACAGTAATGATTTAATTTCCTCCTCAAAATCACCAGTTTTACAGATAAAGTAAATGAACAAATTTCCATTGTATAATACGCCATGCATGCTTAAGAGAGTATCAAATACAATAATCAACATCAAAGGGTATGATCAGCTGGATCACCTTTCAAGCAAAGTTGCATCTAAAAGTGGTTCACACAAAGAAAAACAGTTTTAAAAATGCAATTTAACACAACAGTCTAAAACGGGTATATTAATAAGGATCTCACCGAATTTGGTGGAAACTGCTCTTCGCTCGTTAAGTTCGCCATCATTACTCTGATTGATCGCGCCTCAAAAGAAAAAAAAACTTAAATCTCGCGGTATTTTCTGCTGCTTGGGGCAGAATCTTCAGCGCCCCAAGACCATAAAATTCTGAGAAACTGATTGGCCGCATATTTATTAATTTACCCTAGCAACAGCTACATGACTGGCTATTTGGCTGCACTCAGGGGCGCTTTTTCTCAGCGCCCCATGACAGAAACGATACAAGTCTGTCTGTGGAAATTCACTGTTGAATGAATGTCACTAGGTGGGAAATGTTGTATATGTTATTCATATCGCATGTAGGCACATACTGGTGGGTAAACCGAATTAAAAAACTTAATTTGTAAAAATATATTTTACATTTTTAGCCCCTCTTATCAGGGAGGGCGGTGCCCCAGCGCCCCCTATGGGCCGACCGCCACTGACTCTGATTAATGTGCAAAAACTATATAATAAAACTATATAAGACTACATGCCTTTATAAGACTCAACTTTTATTTAAGCGCACTCACAATAACGAAAAAACGTGATTTTATAAATGTTTGAAAGCAAATAAGCTGCGCTGTTCTGTATTGTTTTTGGTGAACTTGAGCGCGTCAGAAAATGAACGCAAACGTTTTTTTAAAAGGTCAGAGTCAGTCTGCTTGCTGTTTTCCCGACACGTTCATAATCATTAGTCTACTCCTGTTTCCCGGAAAACTTTATGCATTCAGCTGAGCGCTGATTAAAACTATGGAGTAAATTAAAGAGGAGAATCACGATGCCGAATCGAAGTCCTGAGCCCAAACCTCATTTAAATAAATTAACAAATATTATAAGTAAAAAAACAATAGCCCATGTTTAGAAACCGTTTATAAATTCTTTCCGACATGAGTTGGCCCGGTGTTATGCGCAGAGCGCCGGGAGATTTCCTGAAGCTCCGAAATCACTGGGGCATTTTTTCTAAATAGATGCTATCGTTAATAACTGATGGAGGTTTGGGGCTGTATACACACACAGTTTTGAGGGGTTTAAAACTAATTAGTCCGAGCAGACCTACATGAAAGGTGAGAAGTGAGTAACTGCGCGCGCTGTCGCGGTGTATATACTGTACAACACACGTTTATCAACCTACATAAAAACGCTGCCTTTAAAAAACGCTTTATAAAAACGCTGCCTTTTGTAAAGTGAAAGTACGTTACAAAAGACGAACAGCTTTATTTCAGTCATGAATTCACAATCACATCACATTCCAGCTATTATTTCCAGCCGTGGTTAAATAATGTATGAAATAATTATTAAATGCTGGACACAAACAGCAAATATGATGATTATTATAAAATGCCAGAAGAAGCTCGTGGTCATAAAATAATATTTACTTAATAATATAATATATATAGTTCATTCATGTCTTCTGATGATGTCGACACATTTTTTACGTTTTAAATAAGATATGTTGGCATATTCACGAATCAGGACATTCGCATAGTTAACACTATCAGAGAGCCTACTATCAGGAAATTAAATTAATTTCAACACCATTTAAACCGAGACATTGCCATGTCTTTCACTGTTTTGTCCCTGTTAAAACATTACAAAAAATATATAAGAAACTTATTAAGAATTTTAAAGCACGATTTTGGGCATCTCATTTCATCATTATGAAAAAAATATGAAGCACATATACACACATTCATCATGAAAGATCTGTTGTAAAGCAAAATAAAATTCATGTTTGCTTCAGCATTGGGAACAATATTGTTTTAGACTAAGTAATTATACACAATTCTTCGTTGTACAGTACTTGGTCCGGCGTTTAAATAAAGTCCTTCCATGCGCCATCTGGCGGATATTCAGTGAAGCACAACACATTTATTTAAATTCCCGAATGTTGCTTACGGCAAGTCACGGCGCGCCGCGCGCTAAATTGAGGCATCCCGCGGGAAAACACACGCAGTCTTAATGACCACATCTGTACATCAGACTTGTTGCTCTACATTTTACTATTATTAGGTTTATACTATAATAATAACAATCAGATAAACAGAATGTGAAAGTGATGATCTGACCTCAGTGTCTCCAGTGTACAGTGTGGATTCTCCAGTCCAGCAGAGAGCAGCTTCACTCCTGAATCCTGCAGCTTATTGCCACTCAGGTCCAGTTCTCTCAGACTGGAGGAGTTTGAGCTGAGAACTGAGGACAGAAATCTACAGCTTTCATCTGTGAGATAACACCAACACAGCCTGGGAGAGAAATGATGATACATCAGAACACTGACATCTCTCTCTCTCTCTCACACAAACACACACACACACACACACACACACACACACACACACACACACACACACACGTGTAGTCCCAATCCGCAGTTAAACATCTGAATATTTGTGTTTGTCTTTATTACATCAACTGTAAATATTGACTAATTATGTATTAATATGTTTAATGGATGGAAAAACAACCTGAAATCTGACTTTTCTCATGTATTCTCATATACATTTATGCACATTTTATCTGCATTTTATTGTCTGTGTGTGTGTGTGTGTGTGTGTGTGTCTTAAAATTAATATCAATGAGTGGATATAAATTTGCACGTTACAGAAACTTAATTTTTTCACTAAATCTCAAATTTAAATGTAAAAATACAGAAAAACCACCAAAACATAAAAAATAGTTATTTAATAAATAATCCTCTCTATTTAGTAAACACTCTCATTACTCAATGTTAGAGAAATACATTAATAAATAAATAAATAAATAAAGTTTATGTAGTTAGTAATACAGTTAATAAATAATTTTACAATGTGATATTTATAAATGATTATAAAATGACTCACTCAGCTTTTCTGGATGATTTGACGACTGGCAGCAGCTTCAGAAGACATTCCTCTGATCTGGCATATTTACTCAAATTAAACACATCCAGATTCTCTTCTGAGTTCAGCAACACAAACACCAGAGCTGACCACTGAGCAGGAGAGAGTCTGACTCCACTGAGACACGTGTGATCTCCTTTGTTCAGGTAATGTTGTACTTCCTGCACTAGAGAATGATCATTCAGTTCATTCAGACAGTGGAACAGATTGATGGATTTCTCTGGAGATGGATTCTCTCTGATCTTCATCTTGATGTACTTGACTGTTTCCTGTCTGCTGTGAGAGCTGCTTCCTGTCTGGGGCAGTAGGTCTCGTAAGAGAGTCTGGTTGGACTCCAGTGAGAGACCCAGGAGGAAGCGAAGGAAAAGGTCCAGGTGTCCATTCTCACTTTGTAAGGACTTGTCCACTGCACTGTTTAGGAAATCAGACATGTTTGATTTAGAGAAAAGATCAGACAGATCAGTGTTTTGTTGTCTTGTAGTCTTTTTGTTGATGAAGGAAAGAAACGCATATAAAGCAGCCAGAAACTCCTGAACACTCAGATGTACAAAGCTGAACACCTTCCCCAGGTGAAGCCCAAACTCCTCTCTGAAGATTTGAGTACACACTCCTGAGTACACTGACACTTCTCTGACATCAATGCCACACTCTCTCAGGTCTTCCACGTAGAAGATCAGGTTTCCTTTCTCCAGCTGCTGGAAAGCTAGTTTTCCCAGAGCCAGGATACTCTCTCTGGTCTGCTGAAGATCAGGGTCACATTGCTGATGGTACTTTTGGTCCTTGTGTTTGATCTGAAAGATCAGGAAGTGTGTGAACATTTGAGTCAGAGTCTTGGGGATCTCTCCACTTTCTGCTTCACCCAACATTCTCTCTAGAACAGTGGCTGAGATCCAGCAGAAGACTGGGATGTGGCACATGATGTAAAGGCTTCTTGAAGACTTTATGTGTGAGATGATTTTATTGGCCAGGCTCTGATCACTGATCCTCTTCCTGAAGTACTCATCTTTCTGAGGATCACTGAACCCTCGTACCTCTGTTACCTGGTCTACACACTCAGGAGGGATCTGATTGGCTGCTCCTGGTCGAGAGGTGATCCAGAGGAGAGCAGAGGGAAGAAGGTTCCCCTTGATGAGGTTTGTCAGCAGCACATCCACTGAGGCTAACTCTGTCACATCACACAATCTCTCATTGTTCTGAAAATTTAGAGGAAGTCGACACTCATCCAGACCATCAAAGATGAACAGAACTTTGTTGATCTCACAGTCTATTAATTTTAATCCTTTGATTTCTGGGAAAAAGTAATGAACAAGGTCCATCAGACTGAGATGTTTTTGCTTCATCAGATTCAGCTCTCTAAAGGGAAGTGGAAACATGAAGGTGACGTCCTGATTTGCTTTTCCTTCAGCCCAGTCCAGGATGAACTTCTGCACAGAGACTGTTTTTCCAATTCCAGCAACTCCTTTAGTCAGGACACTTCTGATGGACTCGTCTTTAAAGAGATCATTACATTTGATGGATGTCTCCTGTGTCGGTGGTCTCCTGGACGCTGTCTCAATCTGTCTCACCTCATGTTCATTATTAACGTCTTCACTCCGACCCTCTGTGATGTAGAGCTCTGTGTAGATCTCATTCAGAAGTGCTGAGCTTCCAGGCTGTGAGATTCCTTCATTAATTCTTTTACATTTTTCACTCAGTTTTGATTTGAGGTTTCGCCGGTACACAGAGACGAGTTCTGATAAAAAGAAGAAGAAAATGTAAACTCTATGATCATCTCTGTTAACTATTGATATTTTCATATCTGTATATCATATGTAATGTCAGTACTGATCTGTTATTATATTCTGTTGATAAAAGCACATCATTATGATGAGATGTGTTTAATAAATTTACAGCAGTTTCCTTCCTCTGAAGTTAAAGTGATGTTATAAGCCCATGAGCTCTTACTGTTCTGCAGTGTGTTAGCGAGATCTGTGTGGTTCATGTTCTTCAGGACGTGCAGTGTGATCTTCAGCGCTGACGCTCTGACACTGCTCTGATCCTCCTCATCCTCCACCCCCCTGTTAGAGCATGCTGGGTAATCTGGACTCAGGAGCTTCTTAAATCTCTTCAGCTCATTTTTTAACAGAGTGATGACTTTGTGCTCCAGCTCCTGATTAGAAACAGAAAGAAAAAATACAAAAACATTATAATGTCATAAAAGTTTGTGTTTATTAAAACTAAATGTAAAACTTCTTTGTTGTCTGATTAAGCGCTGGAATTTTAAAATGCTGTATTTTATTCTAATCCTGTACAGAAGGTGTCCAGGGTTCCGTTCTTCGTACGTCGCTTGACACATCCGAGATGAATTGACACATCATCGTGCTAATTACGATCCGGCTAATTTGGTTCTTCGAGCTCACCTGTTGTTGATGATTAGTAGAGCTGGATTGAGTTGTCTAGGATTATTGCGCGCTCGTGCGTTGGTTTAAAAGGTGATATGCATCGACAGTAGAAACACTGATCACGAGCCCTTTGATTGTTTGACGAAATGGAAAAAGAGCGGCTCAACTTTTTTTTGGTAACACGTGTTATACGCTGAAATGCCCCCCTGCTATGGATTCCCCCCCCCACATAATCGCTATCAAATATTATATTAGAACATAAATTCATAGGTTAATGGTTTACAAATTACAAATTACATGAGACAATAAAATAAAATAAGCAATATGAAAATAAATATGTTGTACATGAAAAAATAGAAATATTATGTATACTTTTATATTGTTTATTTTATAATAAAATTAGTTTAATTCAATTTATCATTATAAAATATTTGCATATTTTTGACAAACCCCTGAAAAATAAATGTGTTACAAAATAAACATTATACAAGAATTTGTATTAATTGTCTTGACGGCTGTCTCGTGCCTAGGGTTTATTATAATAGTTTTATCATATTTGATAACAATAAACCTATGAATTTATGTTCATATATAATATTTGATAGCGATTATGTGTGTGGGTGGGGGAGGGGGGGGGGGAGTCCATGGCAGGGGGCATATACTTTTCTTTTTCCACTAGAGTCAGTCGTGCTCTTTAACCAATGAGATGTTACCTCGCCATTTCAACCAATCGCAGGCTAAATCCTGTTTACATTAAATAAAGCTGCTTCCGAGCAGGTTCAAGCTTACGGATATGTTGCTATGACAACAAATACTAGAAGCGCATCGAAGAACGAAACAATCCAAGATCAGGACAAATCGACGTACGAAGAACGGACCCCAGCTCCAGATTAGGGCGTAAATAAACAAACAAAAACATGCAGGTAAGTCAGTGAACATTTCTGTGTGTTTGAACCCAATGAATACACTCGTGATCTCTCTTAGTGTTCTGTCACATTACAGTGAGAGTGGAATAGATGTAATGATTACTCACATCACAGGCAGCTGACAGGTAACGATATTACTCACACACACACACACACACACACACACACCTTAAATATCCACTCTAACTGACTCTTCTCAGTGATGTTTGGTTTATTCTTCTGTGGTCTATGAAGAAACAAAACACTAGTTAAAAGTTTAACAAGGACTATAAATCATATTCATAACTACAAACACACACCCGTTAATACACAGATATCTGAGAGATGTTTGATTATGTGAGAGTGAGAGTGATAAAACACTGCACTCATACATTAAACTGTACTCACCTCAGATCAGTAACACAGTCTGTGTCTTTAAATGTTATTGGATGATCCATTGACTGGTCACTCTTCATGGACACACAGCTGGGTTCAGGTGAGTCTGATCTCTTACCCTGAATCAGACTAAACACACACAACCACTGCATCATTATAACTGTTCTGTAGCAACACTGAATAATTAAATAAAGAAGAATATTTAGTACTGATTTTTTCAAAACTCTTTTTTTTCTGATTTTTTTTTCAGAACACTTTTCCTTTCTATTGTCACAAATTATGATCATAATGCACAAACACACACAAACATGATTCACACACACACATGAAAAACTGTTCACAAGTGACTTTTCACAGATACACACCAGAGTCTGATCTGTTTAGTTTTTCACACCCTTCACTCACCTCTCGTCTTTCTTTGTGTCCTGTTCCCCACACACACTCATTTTGAGGTTTTATCCCCCAGGATTACACTGTAAGTTACACACACAGAGAAAGTGAGACCAAAAGAGGGAACAACAAATGGGTTAATCAGATATCATTTGGAGTTTTATATTATTATATTTATTTAATATCCAAGATAATTTGCATTTAATGTGTGTGATATCAACTCACAAGGGTATAAAATCACATCTATCTGAATAAACCCAAACTGAGTATAAAAGGAATCAGCACTGGCACTGGTTCATTTTTTTAAATGAAATCTGAAATTAAAATATTCTATCAAAATGTACCAAAGAAAATGATTTAATTTATAAAATATAATAAATAAATAATGGGTTGTGTATAAAGTTGGTGTTGTTGGACTTTCGGCTGCTCCCGACAAGGGGTCGCCACAGTGGACTATCCAGTCCGCACTACAACTTGGCACAGGTTTTACGCCGGATGCCCTTCCTGACACAACCCTCCCATTTTATCCGGGCTAGGGACCGGCACTGCATCCAGTGGCTGGGGTTTTGGGCACTGGCTGGGAATTGAACCCGGGCCTTCCGCATGGCAGGCGAAACACCTACTACTGAGCCACCAGTGCCCCCGGGTTGTGTATAAAGTGATTAAAATAAAACAACACAATGCATGTAATGAGTTTCGTTTTCCAGGGGTCCGTTCTTCGTACGTCGCTAACTCAGTTAGCTGGATTTGATTGTTGTGGATTTGTCCTGATCTTGGATTGTTTCGTTCTTCGATGCGCTTCTAGCATTTGTTGTCATAGCAACATATCCGTAAGCTTGAACCTGCTCTGGAGCAGCTTTATTTAGCCTGTGCTCCTGGCGGGTTATGATTGGTTGAAATGGCGAGGTCACATCTGATTGGTTAAAGAGCACGACTGACATGGACTGACTCACGTGGGAAAAGAAAAGTATATGCCCCCCTGCCATGGACATATATATATATATACACAGTATATATATATATATATATATATATATATATATATATAATAATGATAAATTGGACGAAACTAATTTACTTATAAAATAAACAATACAAAAGTATACATGTATTTGAAAAAAATATTAATATTTCTATTTCTTCATATACAACATATTTATTTTCATATTGCTTATTTTATTTTATTGTCTCATGTAATTTGTAATTTGTAAACCATTAACCTATGAATTTATGTTCTAATATAATATTTGATAGCGATTATGTAGGGGGGGGTCAATCCATGGCAGGGGGGCATTTCAGCGCATAACACCTGTTACAAAAAAAAAAGTTGAGCCGCTCTTTTTCCATTTCTCAGCCAGTCAAAGGGCTCGTGATCAGTGTTTCTACTGTCGATACATATCGCCTTTTAAACCAACGCACGAGCGCGCAATAATCCTAGACAACTCAATCCAGCTCTACTAATCATCAACAACAGGTGAGCTCGAAGAACCGAATTAGCCCGATCGTAATTAGCACGATGATCTCATCTTAGATGTGTCAGTTTATCTCGGATGTGTCAAGCGACGTACGATGGACGGACCCCAGGCGCGTGAAAGTCTCCGTCTCTTCCATTCCAGAGATTAAAAACAGTAACAAAGTCACTTTTACACTCTGTAGAGTCTCAGTGGCGCGCGCGCAACCTCTCGGGGCCGAGCCTTTCTCTGAATGCGCGCTCCCTGCGCCGTTTTCACGGGGGTGGGGCTAAGAGAAACACATCTCGATGGGGGAACCAAATTCCACACAACACAGCTCCAATGCGCGCGCTCACACGCAGCGTACCGTGTATATATATGCACGCACTTACACACACACACACTCACACCATGTCCACTGTCCCTCCCTGTCAGACACTAGAGGAGACATGGAGCGGATTTCTCCTGTAGTCCATGATGTAGTTTAGTGACGGTGTTACAGCTCAGTCATACCGTTTTACACCCATTAGAATTGTAAGGGTTCACACTGGCGCTTCATTTAATAAACATGTAGACAGTCTGAAATAACTCTCCTTACAAAAGGAACAAACAGCTAAAAAAAACATTTATTATCGTCTTATTGGTCACAATTCCACTTACTAACAGCTGATTAACGAGCTTTAGCTTTAGATACTCACTGTGTTTCTCTCCTGTGCACGCGCTGCTCCCTGTCTTTATAAAAATAGACCCAAGTTTCAGTTACTTAGTTTTAAGGTATTCGAGCGCCACCAGTGGGCAGAGAGGGGCAGGTCACACCAGCTGTTAACTTTACACCTGTTAACCTTTACGCCTCATCACTCACTTTTCACTGTTTTTTAGTTTCAACTGCAGTTGATCTGGTCTCACAAGCATTTTTCATGGAAACTAGTGATCATAATTTTTAGTAGGCACACAACTTTATAAGTCTTCATATATATATATATATATATATATATGGGGGGTCTTGAACTGTAGGAGTGTCACAGCATATGTAATTGATACCTTCTTTTGCAGGGGAGTTTAATGGAGTCCTGCTTGGGGACAGGGGTTATGCCTGCATGCCATACCTCCTAACCCCTTACCCAGAACCTCATACTAAGGCAGAAAGGCAATTTAACAATGCCCACTCGAAAACAAGGGCACGGATAGAAATGACCTTCGGCCAATTAAAATCCAGTTTCGAAATTCGTACACATTTCACAACTATTGCAGGGCAACTTAAGGTTAACACAGCTCTCCTTGCAGATTCCAGTGCCTGAAGGGCCTTAGAGTAAGGCCGGACCGAGCATGCAACATTGTGGGTGCCTGTGCTGTGCTACACAATATAGCAACCATACGCCGGGAGAAACTGCCCACAGTGTTGGTGGAGGTGCAGTGGAAAGACATACCAGCTCTTGAGGAAAGATTGGAAGGACGGACTGTAAGGGACCTTTACAGGGACAGTTATTTTATGTAAAGCCACTGGTGACCATTGAGCCCCAACCCCCAGCTCATGTAGTGGTGGATAAATAAAACACATGCTTAAAATGGACACTATTTCCTTTATTCACATTGTCCAGAACAGATGGCATTTCAGAACTAGATATGGTCTAATTAGTAACTTTTTTTTTAAACATTAACATAACATCTTTCATGTAAAATACACTTTCCCAATAAATAAATAAAAATTATAATTTAAACAAGTTGGAATACTTTATTTAAGGTGCAAAAATATTGTGGCGTGGGCGGGGCGGCGGCTGGCGACCAGCATGCCTTGCGGGGATGTCGGTGTGTTCACCATGATGGGGAAAGGTGTTTGGGTTAGTGACTTCGGCCCTGTTGTGTGTGTTGAGGTGTGTGACGTGTGAAATGTGCTCCAGTTTACGCTAGTGCTGAATCGGATGTAGGCTCCTGAGTGAAGGTGCTGCTCATGCCTTATATGCTGTGTGCTTAATAAAGTACTCCCAGCCATTGCATTGGGTAGCAAATAAGCTCACTCGTCTCTCCAGCATTCTTCCCGGCGTAAAAACGCTACATTGGTGTCAGAAGTGGGATGGAGAATAACGGGTTCGAGCGCACAACGGAGGACCTTCAGAAAATCCAAGCGGGCCGCCGAGTAGCGGAGCGACTACTCGCGCGGAAGAAGCGCTTTCCTGACGGAGCTAGCGCGAGCACACCACGTCAGCCAACGCGGAGCGGGAAGAAGAAAATCCCAAGATACAGCTCCGTGCGCCGTTAGCCGGCAAAGTGACCTGCCGCTGCGCGAGGCCGAGCGCGCTGAGCCCATATCGGCGGTACGTCACGGCGGAAGAGCCAAGCGACCGCCCGCAGCTCAGTGGCGCTCGGTTCGTGAACCTAGCCGGGGACAGGGCCACCCGTCGCGGCTAGGCAACGAGCAGCGCTCCGACGTTTCGCGGAGAGGCCAAGGCACGGGACAGCGTACACCAGCAGCCGCTAGACTAGCGCCGGGAGGACGCTTGGGAAGCCGCGCTGGGCTTTACATTGACTGTGTGCTGGATGGCGTCTTACTGCGGGCGCTCGTGGACACCGGCTCCACTGTTTCGCTGCTGCGCTCTGGAGTACTGGGGCAAAGCAAGCATGTTCGCCGACGGCCTGATCCTGCCTTCAGCATCCGCACCGTTGCTGGGGGCTGCGACAAGGTACGGGCGTGTCGCACAGCGCGAGTCCAGGTGGGTGGCCGAACTTATTCACACGAGTTCTTAGTGGGGAATGTCGAGGAGGACTGCGTTTTGGGGTTGGACATTCTGGAGAGATGGGGTGCGGTGCTGAACTTGTCCAGCGGAACTCTGCGTGGTAACTTCGGGGTAGCCAGGTTGCTCGGACCCAAACCACAGCCGGACAGGTTAGCAGCACACACCCGGGGGGCGGAACTTCCGGTAGCAGACCGAGCGGGAAATCTGCGCGCTAACACGGGCGCTTTACCTTGCCGGCCGGGCAGAAAAGCGCGTGGCCGGTACTGCGAGCAAGTGGAGCGCCGTCGCGACGTAGAACCCTCGACGCAGGACGTTCCCCCCGTGCAGTCCTCCAGGTCCAGGCCAGCGTGCAGCCGTCTTACTGCATCACCCAGAGCGTCACCCGCAGTCGCTCCGCCGGTCTCGCCGGTCCCCCAGCTGAACTGTAAACCGCTCATCGCCAGGCAGAAGGGCCCCACCCAGCGCTCGCGGGCACCGCTGCAAGACTTTCGGGTGGGGGCACCTATGGAGCGAATGGGCGTGGACACTCACAGCCAGGGGCGAGATTTTGCTGCTGGCGAGCAGGTGTGGGTGTGTTCCTCCGGAAGGAGGAAAAGGGGGCTCTCGGCCGGGCGTGTGTCTCACTGGGTGGGCCCCTGTGCGGTAATTGCTCGGCTCTCCGATGTCATCTACCGGGTACGGTTGGCGGGGCGGGTACGAGTTTTGCTCCACCGGGACCGTCTTGCGCCTTACCAGCCGCACGCCGATGAAACATCGAACTCTGTGGAGGCCGGACCGCCTCAGGACTATGTTCGCGTTTATCCCTCACCTGCCAAAGGACGCCGGCGTTCCCACCGCCAGCGCCGACCGCCTCCACACCTCCGAAATAAAGTCCTTCATGGTGACCAGGGACGGTCACAGCTCGGGTGGGGGCAGTGTGGCGTGGGCGGGGCGGCGGCTGGCGACCAGCATGCCTTGCGGGGATGTCGGTGTGTTCACCATGA
Organism: Clarias gariepinus; assembly: GCF_024256425.1. Taxonomy (NCBI): domain Eukaryota; kingdom Metazoa; phylum Chordata; class Actinopteri; order Siluriformes; family Clariidae; genus Clarias; species Clarias gariepinus. The sequence continues at coordinate 1,099,743 of NC_071107.1, forward strand.
TGGGGAAAGGTGTTTGGGTTAGTGACTTCGGCCCTGTTGTGTGTGTTGAGGTGTGTGACGTGTGAAATGTGCTCCAGTTTAAGCTAGTGCTGAATCGGATGTAGGCTCCTGAGTGAAGGTGCTGCTCATGCCTTATATGCTGTGTGCTTAATAAAGTACTCACAGCCATTGCATTGGGTAGCAAATAAGCTCACTCGTCTCTCCAGCATTCTTCCCGGCGTAAAAACGCTACAATATGTCAGTGTATTAAATCACCCCTTTTTATTTATTATGTCTGAGTATTCCTTATAAAACCCCATGAGCAGCGTTTTTTCAGCAGCGAAAAAAAAAAAACTGCCCGCGTTTTACCTGTCTGGCTCATTTCGGATCTATATTTCGTTCATCCATTCATTTGGGCTTTTTAAATATCGCGGGCGCGCGCACAAAGTGAGACTATGCAAGCCTGCCTTGAATAAGCCTCGATTAGTTACAGCTGAGCTACTGTACGTTTGTGGAATGACATAAGGCTTAATTTGGAGATGCCGCTAATTTGAGTCTCACTTTTGCGCGAAAGTCTGGCTTTATTTAGCTACTTTCATGGAATACCCCTCTGGGTTGATTAACCCCAAACCTGCATACCATGAGTATGTCGGTTCCAAAACACCTGAGCAGAGTAAGTTTAATCACCCCTACTAATTACCCAGAGTTAATGCGCGTGCATGGTGCGTACATGAATACATTTTCAATGGATCGCCGATTTCACGAGTTAAAATGGAAAATCAAAGTGAAAAAAAGAGAGCGGAATACTTCACAGAGGTTTTAATGCGCGCATATGAGGCCAAGCCAATAATAATGAAAAAAAGCAATACGGCTGCACGGCTTAAGAAAGAGAGTTGGCTTGGCAAAAAATAACGGAAATGTGTGAGTGTATTAAATTACACATTTAATATCACCTCCCCTTTTATTATAATGCAAAATAATTAAACACCCCTTTCGCATCCTTTTGAGTCTTAAATGAAAGCATTTACCTTTCCTGCCATTCATTTCTTTAGGTCAAAATACCAATTTATATTGACTAGGAATTTATGTTTTTTTATTTAATAAGGTGTAATCCTTCTGGAACCAGAAGAAGTCTAAGCCAAGTCAAAACGAAACACAAAAACGTTCTGCAAAAAGGTAATATTTGATTACGCAATCACTAAACTATTTATTAAACATGATTTAGTACATTCTTTCTGTCATGTAGATAATAGAAAGAAGGCTGAAGCCCGTCTAATTGGCCCACCACCACCTCCCCTCACCTCATCTGAGGAGCGACTCTGTCCCTTAATAAAGAGCTAACATGTGATTAACAGTGACACTAACATGGTGAAAATGTAAGTTTACCACTATGATTTATTTTCATTATACGACTTAATAAATTACTATCTCTGTCACTTAAAGGCTTTTGAACATTCTTAATGTTTTTATGCAGGCTTACTGTATTTAACTGCATATGATGTATAGACTACTCTGATCTTAGTTGTATTACTTTGACATGTTTTTTCCTGCATTGTTGGGTTTTTTTCTTTGATAATATTGAGAGTTTTATAGGTTGTATTTTCTTATAGATACTGATAGAGGGATTGTATTATTGGACCCGGCAGAAAGAACACAGTCTGTCACAGTTGTAAGTGTTTTGTTGTCAGGTACCTTTAGTTGCTTTTAGGTATTTTTTTTCTTTTTGCCAGATAACGTATACTTACATATTTCCACTGAAGGATGAAGATGAAGAGACCACACCTGTTGTGACAGAAGTGGACAATGCTGGTAGATCCACTGAGGTGTGATGCATACTATTATAATGCAGCGCCCCCTTTTTACATTAGAGTAACAAACTGTCATTGTTCTTTCACAGTACATACCTGGGGATTTCTCCACGGATGAAGGTCCTTCAACCTAAGCAATGTAAGAATTTGTGTGCAGTTATCCATATTTAAATTTTATTGTCTGATAGAATCTCATTTATTTATTTATTTTTTAATAATAATTCCTAGTTTCATTCCTAGTTGCCAGCAAATGAGCTGTATAAGGTCCATCTTCATAAACAAATAAGAAAAAGTAACATGGAGATGGACCTTATACAGCTTCAAATGGAAAAGAAAAGGCTATCATTTTAAAAAAAGCAACACTAGAAATTGAATTACTAGAGCATCGCCCTAAGGTGAGAACTTGTGCGTAAATTAATCTGTTGCATGTTAAAAGTGTTGTGTATATAAAGCAATGTCATTAAAAAAACATATTTTATTTCATTTTACTTTCATTGTTTTTTAGGAAATAAAGAAATGAACTACACAGCAGATCAGTGCAAACTTTTTCATAAAAGTAATTTTGACAAATCCTGTCTCTCAAAAGTCTTCCATCTCTGTTGTGTGCAAAAAATCTGTAGAGGTTCATCTGGGCCTCTTCTTCAATACAGTATAAGGAAGGTGGCTCTCTCCTCTTATAGTGGCAATGTGGTGAAGCACAACACAAGCCACTATGATGTTGCATGCCCTCTCTGGACTGACCCAGAGCCCACGCAGACACTGAAACCTAGACTTGAGGTTCCTTATGGTCATCTCCACCTTGGCCCGTAGTTCAGCTGTGTGCCAGGTCTGTGGTCCAGGATCAGGTTTAGGGTAGGGTGTCATTAAATAGGGCAGACAAGGGTATCCTCTGTCCCTCAGCAAGTAACCATTGTACTGTCCTGTAATGATTCAAGTGTACAATACAATTATAGTAAAAAGAAAAAAAATAACTTTGTATAAAGAAAAACATACCCTGCTGAAATGTCTGGCATAATGATGACTCGTGGTAAATTCTGGCATCGTGCACAGATCCTGGCCATTTTGCCTTATCATTAATAATGATGTGGGTTGCCTCACATATTACCTATACTGTAGCTGTGAAAAAAAATAATGAGTTTAATGATGTTAACAAGGCAAAAAATTAAGGACACAAAATTAAGTTGTTACCTGTACATTGATACTATGAATAGATTTCCTATTAACATCGTCTCCCTCATTTACTGAAGGAGCTTTAATAGGAATGTGGGTGACAACAATGCACCCAATTACATTTGGAAACCCTAAAATAGCAAGTCATATATGGAAGGATCAAGTGTGTGTATGCAGGATGAATACATGTACATAAATAGTATGACATCATAGATTTTACTACAAAGGACAAACCTGCCACTCTGTGGAATTCCTCTAATAATATGCAGAGGTTTATGTCCAGGGAACTGTACAGTACACATGTGTGTAAGAAGTGTTTACATTTACATTTAGGCATTTGGCAGACTCTCTTATCCAGAGCGACTTACATTTTTATCTCATTATACATCTGAGCAGTTGAGGGTTAAGGGCCTTGCTCAAGGGCCCAACAGTGGCAACTTGGTGGTTGTGGGGTTTGAACCTGGGACCTTCCGAACCGTAGTCCAATGCCTTAACCACTGAGCTACCCCACACGTCTGTTTAAGTGCCAGACATACAGTTGCCCTGACGCATGTACAGTTTGTGACCCTTATTTAGCCCATGCAGGAGCTTCAGACACGTTGCATCCCTTTTCACTGGAGTACCAGAAGAGACTTATTATAAAATAAATAAATGAATACATTTTATAAACCTCAAACAATAGACACAGGGCACAGACATATGCAAACAACCTGCTGCTGGTCGCTGCAAGAGCCATGGTACCATCTAATTTCAGTTTATATTTACAGTATGTGGTGTTACTGTATGTGTCTACATATTTTGTGAATGTCCATACACTGCCTGGCAAAAACATGGCATTTATATTTCATTAAGGAAATCCTTATGAGCCTTATGAGCCTAATAGAATAATTACTGCAGTAATTAATATGTTTTAGCTGCAACAATTATTTTAACCCTAACTGATTCAGTGAGGAGCTTCTCATTTCTTAAACAACCATCAATGAACACATATCCTATGGTCATAGAAAAGATTTAACTGTGTTTCATAAAAGTCAAATTACTGGCCTGCATCAAGCAAAGAAAACAACTAAGGAGAGAAAACTACTCAGGAAAGAAAACTACTTACGAGAGCGCTAAAATGACTGAAATTGTGATAAGATCTGTATCAATACCTAGAAGCAAATTTGTAGAAAAAATGAGGTCATAAAAATATCATCATCAGAGAAAATTTAAATGCTTGGAGAAGTTAATAGTGAAAAGGAAAGCATTTCCACACACACACACACACACACACACACACACACACACACACACACACAATGTGATGGAAACTCACAGGATTGCACACAACAGTCAAGGACAGCTAAAAGACACAATCTCATCCTCCATTTGTGAAATCCGACCACGCCTCCATCTTCTTTATTCCAAAATACAAACAAAGGCTCAAACAGGAAGTTCCAGTTCAGAGGGAGGTCGCGTGCTGGACGGACCAATCGGTGGACACATTACAGGACACACTCGATGACGCAGACTGGGACATGTTCCGGAAGAGCTTCGATGACGTCAGCGTGTTTACCAGAAGCCGTGGGTGGATAAAACCATCCATCTCACACCGCCGCCTATAACGCGGGACTTCCGTCGGGGTACGTGGACCCGTACAAGGCTGCGTTTTATAACGACCGGAAGGCGGTGAAAGAGGCGAAGCAGCACTACCGGAGGAAACCACTCTGAGTCACAGAGTCAATCTACAACAGAGTGACTCTAGGAGTCTGTGGCAGGAACTAAGAACAATAACGGACAATAACGTGGAGAAGCTGATCAGTGACCAACAGGTAAAGCCGGCCCGGCTACAGCAGCGGAAAGCCACGCTGAAATCGTCGCGGACCGACGCTCACCTGTCCCAGGTAAATTCTCGGCGTGAGAATTCTCCTACAACCTCTACCCCGCGTTTTTCTCTGCCCAGGTCCAACGCACCGAGGACGCAGCCCGGCCAGGTTTCCTTCACCCCGGCACCAGGCCTGGATACTGCAGCAGCGGAAGACGCGTGCCAAGCCCCGGGCGAGGACCTCACCTCCTCCGCTACCACCAGTCTTCGAAATCTTGACCCGAAACCGCTTTGCTCCTCTCCGTGAGACGGCACACGACGCGCTGGTCATCGGAGACTACATCGTCCGGCACATGCGTGCTACCACGGCTAAAGGTAAGGCATACACTCACTGTTTACCTGGTGCACGTTTTCTTGATGTTGCTGCACAGGTGCCTGCGGCCGTCAGGAAGAACATTCGAGCTGTTGTTCTTCATGCTGGCACGAACGACACGAAGAAGGACTTCAGGAGCCTGGTCGAGAAGGTCCGCAGCACATCACCCACAACAAAGATCGTCGTATCTGGACCACTTCCGACATTTCAACGAGGAATCGAGAGGTTCAGTAGATTATTTGCCTTTAATGAATGGTTACAATCTTGGTGTCAACATTTACATTTAGGAATTGGCAGACGCTCTTATCCAGAGCGACTTACATTTTTATCTCATTATACATCTGAGAAGTTGAGGGTTAAGGGCCTTGCTCAAGAGCCCAACAGTGGCAACTTGGTGGTTGGGGGGTTTGAACCAGGGCTCTTTCGAACCGTAGTCCAATGCCTTAACCAGCTAAGGAGCTACCCATGGCAACAACAAAGCTACCCATGGCAACAACAGAGAAGTCCTTTGTTGATAACTGGAATGTTTTCTGGGAGCGTCCTAGGCTCTACCACACTGATGGCCTGCACCCTAGCAGAGCTGGAGCAGCGGTCCTCTCTGACAACATCTCCAGGACACTACGAACCATCTGACTGGCGGTAAGTCATACCTTAGATTCTTTAGATATTAGCCACAATACAACTTGCCATACTAATAGACGCACACACATAGCTTGTCCTATAGAAATTGTGTCTGTTCCCTGAATAGTGAGAAAAAAGAATAAATTCGGTAAATCTGGTAACCTAATATTAGACAGTAACTTGTCCTTTGAAAATCATATTTCCAATATCACAAAAACAGCCTTTTTCCATCTTAGAAATATCGCCAAACTTAGGAGCATCTTATCCGTATCTGATGCAGAAAAGCTAGTTCATGCATTCATGACCTCCAGACTGGACTATTGTAATGCATTACTAGGTGGTTGTCCTGCATCCTCAATAAACAAGCTTCAGTTAGTCAGCCGCCAGGGTTCTCACTAGATCCAGAAAATATGATTATATAACCCCAATATTATCATTTCTGCACTGGCTACCTGTTCGGTTTAGAATTAATTACAAAATAGTATTACTTACATACAAGGCTTTAAATGGTTTAGCTCCCACATACCTAACCAGTCTTGTGATACGCTATAATCCACCACGCTCCTTAAGATAACAAAACTCTGGACTTCTTGTAATTCCCAGAATTTCAAAATCTACCAAAGGGGGTAGGGCTTTTTCATATTTAGCTCCAAAGCTTTGGAATAGCCTTCCAGACAGTTTTTGGGGCTCAGACACAGTTTTCCAGTTTAAAAGTAGACTCAAGACGCATCTCTTTAATCTGGCATACGCGTAACTCATCCCATAACTTCAGTACATCTATCCTGAATGACAACTATGCCAATTCTCTCCATCTGTTCTGTACTTTTCTACCTTCAACCCTGCGATGATCCTGAGCCATCCAGAGAAGGACCAGCTCCAGCTGGATTCTGCCTTATTATGATTGGAGCTACACATCCTGCTCCTGTGCTCCCAGTGATCCAGACCCCATCTGCCCTCTGCACCTACTGACTTATCTCTATGCTGAACTTGACTTCATGTTAATTAAAAAAAATTCTGTTATATTGTACTTTCAGCTGCATAACACACATGATGTTATATCATCTCTATCTGTTATCATCCAAATGAGGATGGGTTCCCTGTTGAGTCTGGTTCCTCTCAAGGTTTCTTCCTATTGCCATCTCAGGAAGTTTTTGCTTGCTTCATCAAAGAAATTTCATTAATTTATCTCATTATTATCTAGACACATTTTTCTCACACATACACAATTTATCATTATCATTATTATTTTAACTTTTAATTATTATTTTTAATGAATTTCTTTCATTTTTGTAAAGCTGCTTTGAGACAATGACCATTGTTAAAAGCGCTATATAAATAAAATTGAATTGAATTGAATTGAATTGTTATGTGTGCGCGCGCGTAATTTGGAACCGTGCCGGTTCGCAAACAATCTCTCTCTCTCTCTCTCGTCGTTAGTGTGTGTCAGTGTTTGAGTGTGTGTGGTATGTGTGTGCGCGCGTAATTTGACACCGAGCCGGTTCACTCTCGTTCTTTCTCGCCTTTAATGTGTTTGTGTGTGTGTCAAATTATGCACGCGCACACATAACACACACTCAGCAGCACAGGAGAGAGAAAAACATATACAGCGCCTGTGCGCATAAATGGAAACACTTATCTGTCGAGATTTATTTTTACTTTTTTAAAGTAACGTGCAGGTTAATTTGTTTAATTTTACTTTATATTTTGTGTTAATTATTTTTATGTATTCATCTTTTTGGGCTGTGGAATGAATTATCTCATTATTTATAGTAATTTCCATTATTTTTTATGGGAAAATGTGCTTGATTTACAAGTGTTTTGGAATACGAGCTCACTTCCGGAACGAATTATGCTCGTAATCCGAGGTTCCACTGTATGTTACTACAAAGAACACGAACCATTGTAAATGTCCTGGTGAAATCCTGAAGAATCAACCTATCTTTGATTGTTATGTTCATTCTTTCTACCACACCAGAACTTTGGGAATGGTAGAGGATGTGAAATTTCCAATCAATGCTTAAAAATTTACACAATTTTTGTGTCAGTTTGGGGACGAAGGGTGTGCTATTATCACTGTCAATAGATGTTGAAATACCGTATCTAGGAATTATTTTTTTAGCCAGAATTTTAACTACTATTGTTGCATTTTCTTTTGAGCATGGAAACGCTTCTACCCATTTAGATAATCTGTCCACAATTACAAGCATGTATTTCAGATTTCTGATAGGTGGCATCTGTGTAAAGTCAATTTGTAAGCATTGAAATGGTGCAATAGGCATTGGCAATTGTGCTGGGAAGCAAACTAGCCTGTAAAAGATGAAAGACAAGATTAGCATGTGATAATATCAGCATTATGAAATGAACCTTTTCTAGAGTAACATCTCCACTAAGAAGAAGCCTCCGTCCATCCAGCCAAATTGTTAATGAGAGGTTAAACAAAAATTCCAAATCCTTGATTATACACTCAATCATTAGGAGTAAGAGAATGCTTAGAACGACCATTTCCCATTTTGTTAGTAAGTTACAGTTAGTTACAAAGTTACAATTAATTTATTTATTTTCTAACCACGCGCTCCCACGCCAGGGCCAGCTTATACACAAAGTGCACACTACAAATGCCTCACTAAATTACAAATATTGTAATGCATAAATTACATAAACAGCAGAAGTTAGCGAACTTATGACTTTTTAAAACACACCTGAAGGAGCGCGTCTCCTCTACCGAGACGCAGTTTTGATGACGTAGGTACTGTGTATGTTTTTAGCCTAATGCTAACAACACCGGTTCCGTTTCAGTTAAAAGATGAAAACAAAGTAAGATAGGTCGGAGCAGTCGTGACGGCAGCCAAGCTCACCGGTGCCATCTTGGTTCAGTAGTTAATAAATAAAGTAGTAGTAGTAGTATTATATATAGTAGGTACATTATTATTTTCACTTAAGGATCTGCAATGTCAGCAGTTCCAGTGAATATAGTACAGTACTATACTTACATCAAAACAGTTTATTTAGACAGATATACAGTATATACTGGATATTTACAGTCAAGCCTAAAATTATTCATACCCCTGGCAAATTCTGACCTAAAGGTACTTTTTTAACCGGCAAGTTTTTTCTTGATTAGAAATGACACAGGTGTCTCCCAGAAGATAATAAGACAAAGTACAAGAGGCATCATTGTGGAGGAAATTATCACTCATTTTTAATTTACATTTGAACAAAAAGTGGCATGTCCAAAATTATTCATACCCTTCTCAATGATCAATAGAAAAGCTATTACAGCAAATCAAACGCTTTCTATAATTGCTGACCAGCTTTTTGCATGTCCCCACTGGTATTTTTGCCCATTCATCTTTAGCGATGAGCTCCAACTCTTTCAGGTTGGAGGGTCTCCTTACCATCACCTTGATTTTTAGCTTGCTCCACAGATTCACAATATGATTTAATTCAGGACTCTGACTGGGCCACTGCAAAACAATAATGTCCACTGGTGCCCAAGGCCAAGTTTCTCTGCAGACTGCCTGATGTTGTTGTTAAAAATGTTGATGTATTGCTCCTTTTTTATGGTGCCGTTTACTGTGATTAGGTTCCCTGTTCCACCGGCTGAAAAACACTCCGAAAACATTAGGTTCCCACCACCATGTTTGACAGTGGGGATGGTGTTCTTAGGGTTGATGGTGTTCTCCTTTTTTATGCCAAATAAAGGCTACATAATTATGGCCAAACAATTAAACTGTTGTTTCATCTGACCATAAAACAGAAGACCAGAAGTCTTCTTCTTTGTCCTGATAAGCATTTGCAGTGGCAAAGCAGGATTTTGTGTGTCTTATCTGGAGAAGTGGTGTCCTCCTTGGTTTGCGTCTGTGGAACTCAGCGGTGTGCAGTGTTCGTTCGACTGTCTGTCTTGTGCCGTTGCCACCAGCAGAGACCAGATTCATCAGGATGGCCTTGGTGGGGATCCTTGGATTCTTTTTTAACTCTTTCGCTATCCTCCTGGTTAGAACAGGTGTCACTTTTGGCTTCCAACCACGTCCTCTGAGATTTTTCACAGGGCGAAACGTCTTGTGTTTTTTAATAATACTTTGCACTGTAGTCACAGGAACTTTAAAAAACGTTTAGATATGGTCTTACAGCTGCAGATCCTCGGTAAGCTCCTTCGTCTTAGCCATGACTGTCCACAAACCAACAGCAGAGAGATTCTGTTTTTCACCTGTTGAGTTGATTAAAACAGCTGTTACCAATGAATCTGGGTAATTAGGATGCTTTAGGATGCTTTTGTATGAGGAAGTCTGGAGTGGCAGAGAAGTATGTTAGAGTGGTGCAGGACATGTATGAGGGCTGTAAGACAGTGGTAAGATGTGCTGTAGGTGTGACAGAAGAGTTTAAGGTGGAGGTGGGTCTGCATCAAGGATCGGCTCTAAGCCCCTTTTTGTTTGCTCTGGTGATGGACAGGATGACAGATGAGGTAAGACAGGAGTCCCCATGGACTATGATGTTTGCAGATGACATTGTGCTCTGTAGCGAGAACAGAGAACAGGTGGAGGAAAATTTGGAGAGGTAGAGGTATGCTCTGGAAAGCAGAGGAATGAAGGTTAGCCGCAGCAAGACGGAATACATGTGTGTAAATGAGAGGGACCCAGGAGGATCGGTGAGGCTACAGGGAGCAGAGGTAAAGAAGGTGCAGGATTTTAAGTACTTGGGGTCAACGGTCCGGAGCAACGGAGAGTGTGGAAAGGAGGTGAAGAGGCGGGTACAGGCAGGTTGGAATGGGTGGAGAAAAGTGTCAGGGGTGTTGTGCGATAAAAGAGTATCAGCGAGAATGAAAGGAAAGGTGAAGCGATGCTCTACGGCTTAGAGACAGTGGCGCTGAAGAAAAGACAGGAGGCAGAGTTGGAGGTAGCAGAGCTGAAGATGTTGAGGTTCTCTTTGGGAGTGACAAGGATGGATAGGATTAAGAATGAGTTTATCAGAGGGACAACCCACGTTAGATGTTTTGGAGATAAAGTCAGAGAGGCCAGATTGAGGTGGTTTGGGCATGTTCAGAGGAGCGATTGTAAATATATCGGTAGAAGGATGCTGAGGTTGGAACTGCCAGGCAGGAGATCTAGAGGAAGACCAAAGAGGAGATTTATGGATGCAGTAAGAGAGGACATGAAGTTAGTTGGTGTGAGAGAAGAGGATGCAGAGGATAGGGTTAGATGGAGGCAGATGATTCGCTGTGGCGACCCCTGAAAGGGAACAGCTGAAAGACAAAGAAGAACAGCTTGGACTATTTGGAATGGTACAGAACTTTGAATTTTTTCCATCAATTGTGACAGTTTGCAAAGGGTATGTATAATTTTGGACATGCCACTTTTTGTTCAAATGTAAATAAAAGCTGAGAAATGTTTTTTCCACAATGATGTCTTATTATCTTTTGGGCCTGTGTCAATTCTGGTCAAAAAGAACTTGCTCATAACTTTAAGTCAGAATTTGCCAGGGGTATGAATAATTTCAGGCTTGACTGTATACACTACCAGATTCGGATTCAGATTCCTTTACTGTCATTGTACAAGTACAAATTGAGGTAAAAACGGTACTAATAAAATAGTAATGAATAGCAAAATAACAAATAAAAATAATAACAAAGTTACACACACATCCACAGATACTCACACAGACATCGTGCTACATATGCTTATAAAAATAGATAATGATAGTTGTTGCGCCTATTTAACACTGGCGTTCAGCATAACAGTAGCTTTTGCATAAAGGCAGTTAAACTGTCTAATTGTTCTAGTTCGAACTGACCTGTGGTGCCTGCCAGAGGGCAGGAGTTTGGTGTGATGGTGTGATGAGTGGGATCAGTGCTTATATTTTTTTACCTTCCGGAGGTCACAGGAAGTAAAAATGTCCTCTTGAGCTGCTACAGTAGTTTTGTTTTTGTAATTTTTTTCTGCAGATTTGGGGCCTCATGTATCAACGCTGCGTACGCACAAAAACTTTGCTTACGCCAGTTTTCACGCTCACGGTCGGATTTACTAACAGTGAAATTAACGTGAGAATGTGCGTTCTTCCACGCCAACTTCATGTCTGGCGTACGTGTATTTCTTGTGTGCGTTTGTATTATTTTCGTTGGCGACTCCTAGAGGCAATTATGTTAAATTGCACACTACAAAGTATTGCACCAACACATGAAAATCATTGCTATTAATTTATAATTGATAAAATGGGTTAATTAACACAATATTTTCCTACCAATTATTTGATTTAAAACATATAAAAGCATTTGCAAATGTATACAACTCTTAGTCTATGGAAATGGCAGTGTTGGCCTTATTAGAGGACATTGTCAATGGCTGAATCCGAAGGGAATGCGTTTTTAGGGATCACAGTGATTTTCTGGCCCATGATGATGACTGGCTTATTAGCCGTTTCAGATTTCCAAGAGCTATCCTCTTGGAGCTCTATGCTGAGGTGGGTCCAAATTTGCAAAGAGAGACAGCAAGGAGCCACGCATTACCAGTTCCCTTACAGGTTCTTTCCAAAGGGAACTGGCAGACCACTCAGGGTTAAGCCAGTCGTCTTTGAGCTGTGCAATGCCAGCTGTATGGGACGGGATCATCCGCATGTCTAGCAGGTATATAAGGTTTCCATACCATGCAGTTGACCAGCCAAACATTAAAGCGCAATTTGCAGCGATCGCCGGTTTTCCTAACGTAATCAGAGCGATCGACTGCATGCACACTGCTATAAAGGCGCCATCTGAAGACGAATTTGCATCGGAAACATTTCCATTCAATAAATGTGCAAATAATATTTGATGCTCAAATGCGCCTAACAAATATTGTGGCAAGGTGGCCTGGGACAACTCATGATTCATTCATCCTCACAAACAGCATGGGTTTCATACATCAGATTTTTTTACTGCGTACGCACATTTACAGCTTTGTCCGTATGCAATGTTTTAGTATGAATTCAACGCAAGTCTTTGTACATGAGGCCCCTGATGATTCTTTCCAGGGCCTAAATATCAGCTACAGACCTGCTACTGTACCACGCAAAAATGCCATGAGTCAGTAAGCCTTACACGGAGCAGTGATAAAAGGACAGCAGCAGGTGTTTTGACAGGTTGATCTGGCCACTGCTGTGCTTTCCTGATCAGACAGTTTGTGTTTTGTCTCCATGTGAGGTCCTCAGAGATTTGTGTCCCCAGAACCTATCCAACTCTTTTCCCTTTTATCTCCAGAGGCTCTTGATCAACCGTTTGGACACAGGTCTCATCTGATTTTTTTTTCTACACTGTAAAACAATACTGAAGGCATTTATCCAAAATATACAATAACTTTCTTTTAAACAGTTGATATTGAGATGTATATCTGCTACTTCTGCCCTTTAAAGCTTCATAACGGCTCTAATCTGAGGTGCTGGTTGTTAATTGGTGATTTCTGAGGCTGGTGACACTAAATGAACTTCTCCCCTGCAGCAGAGCTCAGTTTTGGTTTTGCTTTACTGGAAAGGTCTTCATGAGAGACAGTTTCATCATGGAGCTTGATGGGATTTACAAATGCACTTCACGATACTGTTCTTGCAGCTTATTAGCAGTTATTTAAATGTACCGAAGACATTTGCAGCCTACTGTACATATAGCTTGATATTTAGTTATAAATTATTTTTAATTATTAGTTTCATGCATCAGCATCATAGCATTACATCATGCATCTAACTATAAAGACATGTATAATAGTACTGGTATATAACTGTATGAAATAAAATAAAATAAAATAAAACAATTTATTTGATGTTTTATGAGGAAGGTTGTTGTTCACTTTTGGATCGGGTCGTTTTGGGCAGCTTGAACACAACTCACTGAGAGATGAACTACTGCCTCGTGTAGTTGCTGAATTCTGGGTGTCCAAAGTGTCCCAGATAGCCTGTGGAGGGTAAGTAACATCTTTTAATATACATATCAAAAGTTATATTTATATATGAATGGTATATTTGATACGAAACAAATGCTTATCTCTATAGCATGCACAAGAATGCACTTTTGTGTGAAAGTAAACATAGCTTATGTTTAAACACTGTGAAATGTTCAATCTGATTGGTTAATAGAACAATATTGGACACTGCAAGGTTTATCTAGGTTACTGGACTCATTCTAGTATGTTATCTGTAGTAGTTATCTAAAATGTTTTTTACAGTAATTTACACAAGGATGTGCCACATAAACAGACTTTAACGCATAAGTAATTGTTGATGTTTATTTAGCATGTTACATTATATTTACCATATTATTTACCTGTATATAAAATTACCTTCCTTTTCTTCCTATTACCATCTCAGGGAGTTTTTCCTTGCCACTGTCTTCCTCAGCTTGCTCATCAGGGACAATCTGACCATTTTGATTCATACACATTCACACTCCATACAAACTTTAATAATTCCTTTGATGGTGTAAAGCTGATTTGCGACAATAACAATTAATAAAAGCGCTATACAAATAAAATTGAATTGAATTGAATTCCAGTCAGCTGGTGTAACGATTACTTTGTAACATAAGATTTTTTCTTGTTATGGGAAATCTGTACTATTCAAAGAGAGAGAAAAAATACATGTTTACAGTATAGCATATGCATAGAATTTGAATGAATAAAAACTGTAATTGTTGACAAATTGCAGTGGAATAAGAGGAATGAAAAAAAAAATGTTTAAAAAAAACAATCAAGTCAGTAACTCCAGTTTGTGTCATTGATGATTTTCCTAGAACAGCACCGTTCTAAATTGTTTCTTATTTCAGATTATTGTTATATCTGTAGTTAATGGGGAGTTTGTTGAATTCTTTTATTTAGGGCATCACACTCTGGCACTGGTTGATTCATCAAACACGATTTACTCTTTTGGATGTGGAGCACAAGGTCAGCTAAGAAATGGCCTGAGGACTAATCAGTGTGTGCCGTTTCCTGTTGAGCTGCCACTAGGAAAGTACATTATTAGCAATTTTTTAATAACAGATGAATGTATTTACTTGTATTTAACGAGTGACAACTGGTCTTTCTATATATAAAAGAATACAGCCCTGATCAGGCAATTAAGAAAATTACTGCTGGAGGGAATATTTCTGTTCTCTTCATCTCTGTAAACAAAAAAAAAAACTTTTTTTGCGATGATTAGTGTCTTATTGTGCTTAAGTCTTGTTTCATTTTTTTCTTATATAATGTTTTTTTTTTCTTATACACGATGATGCTCAAGCAAATTCAAACCCGGGTTTATGTAACACCACAGCAGTGTTTGATCGCTGGATTTCACCCTGTAACTCAAAAACCCGGAAAAGAAATTAAAAGTATAAAGAAAAGCATCACTGCACATGAATAGCTGTTTTTTTTTTGGTTCCTTGTTTTAATAGATAGAATGATCTGAGTTCTGCCATGATACATCACCATACTTAATTTATTATCCAATACATTATGGATAAGCACACTAGTGAGAGTTAGAGACACGCCCCTGTGTCTCACCCTGGTACACTCTTGATTACAAATTGCTCTGATTCATTTATTTGAGCCACAAATTGAGCTGTAATCATCTTTTTATGAAATCATTGCAGTTGTTTGAATTAAAGCTTTAAAAGAATAGGTTTGTGTTTTTAATTTGTGCAAACTTGAAAGTTTTAATTTACAAATAATTTAAAGAGCATTTGCTTTAATTAATTTATGTATAATGGCGAATGGAAAACAATGGTTTCGTGGTTAGCACTGCTGCCTTGCATATCCAGGGTCCAGGATCAATTCCTGCAATAGGTCTGCATGTATAACGATCACACACGCACTCTAAAACAAAACGCTCGGAAATTAGAACGCAAATGGCGTCAAACTAAATTGTTAGTTTTTTAAATAGCATGGAAGGAGAGCATCCTGAACTATAGAAGAGCTCTCAGTGCTGCTAGGTCAATGTATCTCTGCACTCTTAGAGAAAATAACAAAAATAATCCTAGATTTTTATTTAATACCATAGCTAAATTAACTAAAAACAAGACCACTGCGGAAATCTCCACAACAACATACAGTAGTGAGGATTTCATGAACTTTTTCAATAACAAAATAAATATTAGGCAAAAAAATCAGGCTTTGAAACCAGACAATTTAAGTGATAAAGATGATAAATTAATCACATCACATCAGAACCTAGAATACTTTACTCCCCTTGAAGCGAGAGAAATAATTTCACTCATCTCTTCTTTAAAATCGTCAACCTGTGAATTAGATCCTATACCGACACTTTTTCTCAAGCAGATAGTTCCAGCAATAACAGAACCCCTGTTAAAAGTAATTAACTGTTCACTCAGCAGTGAGTATGTTTCTAAATCCCTTAAATTAGCAGTTATTAAACCACTAATCAAAAAACCTGATCTTGACCCCTGTCAGCTTTCCAATTACAGGCCGATATCAAACCTCCCCTTTATCTCTAAAATTCTGGAAAAGGTAGTATCACAGCAGCTATGTTCATATTTACATAGGAATAGCATACATGAACTGTATCAGTCAGGATTTAGGCCTCATCACAGCACAGAGACAGCACTTGTTAAAGTAGTAAATGACCTCCTAGTGGCCTCTGATCAGGGTTGTGTCACTATACTTGTGTTACTCGACCTCAGTGCAGCTTTTGACACTATTGATCATGGTATTCTCCTTCACAGATTAGAAAATGTAGTAGGAATTAAGGGAACGGCCCTCTTATGGCTCAGATCCTATTTGACTGATCGTTATCAGTTTGTAGATTTAGATGGTGACCATTCCCCATGTTCTTAAGTTGAGTTTGGTGTTCCACAGGGTTCTGTTTTAGGCCCACTGCTTTTTTTCCCTTTACATGCTTCCTCTAGGCAACATAATTCGTAAACATGGTATTAGTTTTTATTGTTATGCTGATTACACACAAGTATATGTTTCAGCAAAACCAGATTGGAAAAACCAGTTTACTAGTTGAGCAATGTGTGCAGGACATAAGAGATTGGATGTTAATTAATTTCCTTCTGCTTAATCCTGATAAGACAGAAGTTCTAGTCATAGGACCACAAGCAGCTAGAAGTAAGCTTTCTGATCACACTGTGATTTTAAATGGCCTTTCTGTTCCATCAAGTGCAACAGTAAAAGACCTCGGTGTGATTGAAGATTCAAGCCTTTCATTTGAAGCACATGTAGATAATATTACCAGGATAGCATTCTTTCACCTCAGAAATATTGCCAAGATAAGAAATATATTGTCACCAAATGATGCAGAAAAACTAGTTCATGTTTTTATCACGTCTAGGTTGGATTATTGTAACGCCTTACTGTCTGGTTGTTCAACTAGGTGCTTAAACAAGCTTCAATTAGTCCAGAATGCAGCAGCGAGAGTCCTCACTCGAACCAGAAGATATGAGCACATCACCCCTATCTTATCTTCACTGCATTGGTTTCCTGTGAAATTTCGCATCGATTTTAAAATACTACTCTTGACGCATAAAGCATTAAATGGTCTCGCGCCGCAGTATCTGAGTGAACTACTAGTGTCTTACAATCCGCCACGCTTACTTCGATCAAAGGATGCAGGCTGCTTGTCAGTACCGCGTATTATTAAAACTACAGCAGGGGGCAGAGCTTTTTCTTACAAAGCCTCAAAGTAATGGAATAGTCTTCCAAATAGTGTTCGGGACTCAGACACAGTCTCAGTGTTTAAGTCCAGGCTAAAAACCTATTTATTTAGCCAAGCATTTTTATAAATAGATTAGCCTTAGGTAAAGGAGCAGATCTGGGGGACTCATGGACGTAGAGTATTAGGTGAACTGGTATGTTTAGATGCTGTCTTCCTTACTCTCATTGATCACTCAGGTTTGTTGACGGTGAGGTGATTGGTTGCTTTACATCTCTGGAAGCCCTCATGTCTGTGTTTCCTTCTGGCTCTCCCTTTTTAGTTATGCTGTCATAGTTAGTCCTGCCGGAGTCCCTACTTGCACTCTGCACTAAACATACATTCACCTTATACATTTTTCTACTCTGACCATACCTAACTGTTATTTCTCCATCTCTTTTTCTCTCTCCTTTTCTGCTCTATCCTCTTTCTCTCTCTGTCTCTTCTTTTTCCTCAACCTATCTCTCTGTCGAGCTATACATGTCGCTCCTGAGCTGCCAGTGATCCAGACCTCCTCTGCTCGCTGGACCTGTCTACCTCATCCTGGAGTCCTGCTTCTGGTTGGAGATCTCATCACATGGATGCCCCCGTGCGGTCTGCCTGGAATGCGTGTGGTGACTGGGGATGGTTCCACTTTTCCATGAAGGTGGTCCTGTCCATCGACTGATGCAGACCGCTGTTCTCTGAGGACCTGTGACTTCAGTCGCTCAATAGTTCAGGACTGGAATTTCTCACAGTCTACCTGAGCCTCCAGGAACAAACTGAACTTTAATCTTACACATTTCCTCTTATACTGAACTTCCAGTCTCGCATATATTATTATGCACATCAATCCCTGCTATCTGTTTTTACCCAGATGAGGATGGGTTCCCTGTTGAGTCTGGTTTCTCTCAAGGTTTCTTCCTATTACCATCTCAGGGAGTTTTTCCTTGCCACTGTTGCCGTCGTCCTAGGCTTGCTCATCAGAGACAATCATATCATTTTGATTCATGCACATTCACATTTTATACAAACTTAATTCTTCTGATTGTGTAAAGCTGCTTTGTTATGATGTAAATCGTTAAAAGCGCTATACAAATAAAATTCAATTGAAATTGAATTGAAGTTTATTACTAGTCTTGTTCCGTGCACAGGTGTCACAAGTACTGACAAACTGGCGTGTATCTCTTCTCTGATGGAAGGCCACCAAAAATGTTGTTGGATGAGTGCCAAAGTACGGGACCCACCGGTATGACAGGCCAATCGTAAGTTTTGGTCCCATTCTAAGTCCTGGGAGCATACTGTGGGTGGAACAAAGAGCCGGCCTGGCGATGTCGCCGGTGGACTGGGGTCCTGATTTAATGCCTGCTTGACTTGAGTCTCGATGTCCAGGGAAGTTGCTCCAACGAGGCAGTGGGGTGGCAAAATGGTTGATATGAGGGGAGTCATTTGTAACCGAGGCAAATTGATGTGAGAGGGCATCGGGCTTGGTGTTTTTATTACTCGGTTGGTTGAACAGGGAGAAATTAAAGCAGGAGAAAAACAGTGACCATCTGGCTTGGCGGGTATTCACTTTGCCGACTTACTCCAGATTTTTATGGTCCGTCCAGACGAGAAATGGGGTGTTGGCGCTGTCAAGCCAGTGTCACCACTCCTCTAATGCTAGTTTTATAGCCAGAAGCTCACATAAGTCAAGTGTGGTCATGTAATGTGAGTTCATCTATACATCACATTGGATAAGAATCAAAGCAAGACACACTATTTAACTTCCGAAAGTCTGTGCAAAACCTCATTCCCCCATCCTTCTTAGGTACCAGGAGAATAGGACTTGACCAATCAGACTGAGAGGACTCTATGATTCCCATCTCCAACATCATCCTCACCTCAGTCTTCAGCTTCTCAACCATCTTTTTCTTGAAACAGTAATGAGAAGGATTGACGTACCTTCATTAGCTGTTGTTGTTGCTGATCACTTAAGTGAGAATAGTCACCAGGAATGTCCTCTAAATGTCGTACTGGTTCCATGTCCTTCTCTTCTGCTTCCTCAAAGACAGCCTGGACCATCATCGCCACGCATTTCTCGTTCTTAACAGTCCAGTCTTTAAACACCCTCAGCAAGTTAACATGTAAGATCTGCGCGAGACGTTTTCTTTTTCGTTCAAGTTATAGGGCCCAACTTTCGCTTGACCAGATAGGGCCCTTGCCATTTGGCTAACAACTTGCAAGTACCTGAAGGTTAAAGTACCAGTACCTTTTGCCCGGGTTGCAATTCTCTTTCTCTAGCATGTTTTGTCGTACCATACCTTCTGCTTCTTTTGAGCCTCCTGCAGATTTTCTTGAGCCATGCTCCTGAAGTTCTCCAATTTATCCCTCATCTGCAAGATGTATGAAGCAACACTGCACTGGGCTGGTTTCTCTGCTGTCCATCCTTCTTTGAGCATGTCCAGGCGACCTCAAACTTGCCTACCATACAATAACTCAAAAGGAGAGAAACCAGTTGAACATTGCCATGAAATTGGTTCCCTGATCAGTGATAATTTCAGAAGGAACACCCACCCTTAAAATTAGATCTATCAAACACTTCACAATGTTTTTAACCTGAACGGATCAAAAAGGGTACACTTCAGGGTATCTAGTTGCGTAATCACAGATTACTGTCAAGAACTAACCTGAGATGACCAGAAGACGTAGCTTTAGCGGTTAGCCCTTTGTAGCGTGAATGGTAAACCCAAACGCGGATGAAACACGAGTAGGCAGGATAATCACGCTTTTAGTCTAAGGACTCTCACAAATGGGGAGTAAGGGAAAGACACAATCTAACCCGCGTCCTATAAATACACACTCGATCAGGAATTGAAACCAAAAAGGTGAGTACTCACAGTTAGATGTAGGAATCCGACGTGGCATCGGCAAAACTCAATGACTGAGCGAGGTGCTATGTTTACCTCTTTTATACTTCCTGGTTTGCGACCGCTTAACTTCCGGGTCCTAGTGCCGGTCACGTTCCGAGTGTGCATGACAGTACCCCCCTGTCCAGGACCGGCTCCAGACGGTCCTGAGGTGGAGGATACCCTGTGACGGTAGTCCCGGATGAGCTCAGGATTGAGGATGAACCGTGCTGGGACCCAAGATCGCTCCTCGGGGCCGTAGCCTTCCCAATCGACCAGGTACTGGGTGCCCCTGCCCCGAGGTCGCGAATCGAGGATTCGTCGCACGGTGTAAGCGGGACCGCCGTCAATGATTCGGGGAGGAGGAGCAGGGGGGGGGGGTGGAACCAGAGGTGAAGTGATGAAGGGTTTTAGCTGTGATGTATGGAAGACTGGGTGGATCCGGAGCGCCGCAGGCAGCTGGAGCCGGTAGGTGACAGGGTTAATCCGTAAGATGATGCGGTATGGTCCGATGAACCTTGGTGATAGTTTTCTTGATTCGGTGTGCAGATGGAGGTTTTTAGTTGATAGCCATACCTTGTCACCTACGTGGTACAACCGTCCCGGCGGGTGTCGGCGGCGATGCTGGGCGACGTAGCTGGTGTTGGCTCGCTGGATGGCGCGATTCGCTTGATTCCATATCCGCCGACACCTACGGACCAACTGTTGGGCCGATGGTACGTCAACCTCCGGTTCTTGATGGTCGAACATGGGAGGATGGAAACCATGGCACACCTCAAATGGGCTTAGGTTGGTGGCTGAGGAGATGTGTAGGTTGTGGGACAGTTCGGCCCATTTGAGGTAGCGGGCCCAGGAGCGCTGGCGATCGGACACGAAACATCTCAGGTAGCGCTCCAGTTGTTGGATGGTCCGTTCCGTCTGACCATTAGTCTGGGGGTGGTAACCGGATGACAGACTACAGGTGGAATTGATCAGACGGCAGAAGGCCTTCCAGAACCGGGCTGTGAACTGGGGCCCTCTGTCCGAGACGATGTCCTTTGGGAACCCATGCAGTCGGACTACGTGTTCCAAAATCAATTCCGCGGTGTCTTTAGCTGATGGGAGTCCGGCTAGGGCCACCAGGTGCACGGCCTTGGAGAACCGATCAACGATGGTTAAAATGGTGTCCTTACCCTCTGAAACCGGCAGGCCCGCGATGAAATCCAGGGCGATGTGCGTCCAGGGCCGTCGAGGAACTGGGAGTGGTTGGAGTTCTCCTGGAGTTGGTTGGTTTGTGTCTTTTGCCCTGGCGCACACCGGGCACGCCTGAACGAACTCGAGGACGTCTCTCCTCAAGGAGGGCCACCAGAACGCTCGTTGAATAAATGATAGGGTTCGTCGCGCCCCAGAATGTCCGGCAATGGTGGACGAATGCCCCCATTGGAGAACCTCCGCTCGCAGCTGTTGGGGTACGTAGAGTCGTCCAGGCGGCACACCTGCCGGTTCGGTCTCCGCCGCCTGTGCCTGGCGGACCCTGGTCTCCAAATCCCAGTGGAGGGGTGCGAGGATTCGGGATGGGTGGATGACAGGCACGGGTTCCGCCCGGGGGAGATCGTCCTCATACTGGCGTGATTGGGCGTCGGCTTTGGTGTTCTTCGACCCCGGACGGTAAGAAAGATGGAAATTATATTGTTCGAAAAATAGTGCCCACCGTGCCTGTCGTGGATTGAGCTCCTTGAGGTTCTTAATGGTGATCAGGTTTTGGTGATCGGTCCAGACGATGAATGGCTCACTGGCGCCCTGGAGCCAGTGACGCCATTCCTCCAAAGCCCACTTTATGCCCAACAGCTCGCGGTCCCCTACCCCCTATCGCTGCTGAGTGGGGTCAAATTTTTTGGAGAAGAAACTGCAAGGGTGCAGTTTCTGGTCTGGACCTCGCTGGGAGAGAACCGCGCCGGCGCCCACATCCGACGCGTCCACCTCCACAACGAAGGGTTTATTGGCATCCGGATGAAGAAGAATCGGGGCGGTGGTGAAGCGATGACAGAGTTCCTTGAAGGCTGAGATGGCGGTAGGATTGAGCTGAAATGGGTGAGGTGAGGGCCTGGTCAATGTGGTCAATGGTGCTGCAACTGTACTGTAGCCCCGGATAAAGCGACGATAGAAGTTCGCAAACCCGAGAAACCGCTGAAGCTGTTTGAGTGTCCTGGGTAGGGGCCAGTGACGTACAGCTTCTAGCTTCTGCGGGTCCATGGCCACACCCTGGGGCGAGATGACAAAACCCAGGAATGTGGTGGAGTGCTGGTGAAAAGCACATTTTTCCAGCTTGCAGTACAGTTGGTAAGCGAGCAATCTCTTTAAAACAGCACGTACGTGTTGTATATGTTCTTCCAGGTGGCGGGAGTAGATGAGGATGTCGTCCAGGTAGACGAACACCCATCGGCCCAGCATGTCTCGGAGGACGTCATTTATGAATTGTTGGAAGGCCGAGGGTGCGTTGCAGAGTCCAAATGGTATGACCAGGCTCTCATAATGTCCGGTGGGTGTGATGAATGCCGTCTTCCACTCATCACCCTCTCTGATGCGCACCAAGTTGTAGGCGCTCCGGAGGTCCAACTTGGTGAATACGGTGGCACCAGAGAGGGCGTCCAGGGCTGAGTTGGTGAGTGGTAGTGGATGTCTGTTCTTAATGGTGATGTTGTTTAGCCCCCGATAGTCGACACATGGGCGAAGTTCGCCCCCTTTCTTCTTGACGAAGAAGAACCCCGCGGCGGCAGGCGAGGTGGAGGGCCGGATGGTTCCCTGACGGAGGGCGTTGGTGACGTATTCCTCCATCGCCTGCGTCTCCGAGGTGGATAACGAATAGAGATGGCCGCGGGGAGGGACGGAGCCCGGCTGAAGTTCTATCGCCAGGTCGTGAGGGCGATGAGGCGGGAGATGGGTAGCTCGTTTCTTACAAAAAACTTCAGCCAAGTCTCGATAGGCGATAGGGATGGCGTTGGTGTCGACGTCGGGGACCTCGGACTCCCTGGAACACGTCCCAGTCCGTGCCTGTAGGCAGAGTTCGGTGCAGGTCGGCCCCCACTGGAGAATCCGGTTCCGGGTCCACGAAATGATCGGGTCATGCTGTAACAGCCAGGGATAGCCGAGGATGATGGGCGGTGATGAGATGGTTGTAAGGTGGAATTGGATCTGCTCCTGGTGTTGGTCTATGGCGAGCGTGATGGGTTGGGTCTGATGGGTGATAGGGCTGGATGATAAGGGCCGACCGTCGACCGAAGTGATTTTTACCGGCTGGGATAACGCCTCAGTCCTCACCCCCAAATCTTTGGCATAATTAGAGTCAATGAAGTTACCCGCGGCACCGGAGTCTATGAACGCGACGCTTCGAACTCGTTTGTGGCCAATCTGGAGGTTTACCTGAACCGTGAAACGTGAGATGGTGGCGTCGATTGTGGAGGAGAGGTGGAGGGGGCCCGGTGAGTCTCTCCTTCCACTCACCGGGGCTGCGCGTTTCCTGGGCGAATCGGACAAATAGCTCGGTGGTGCGCCGCCGACCCACAGTAGGCACACAGCCCCTCTCGATACCGTCGTTCGCGTTCCGCCACGGTCAGGGAGGCGCGTCCTAATTGCATGGGTTTCCCGGCTCCGGTGTCAACCACGGCAGGAGGTGGAGATCCGACAGGTCCAGTAGTGGAGGTGGTGAGAGCAGTGGGTGGTCGTGGCGTGGTGTAGGAGAAGGTGGGTGCAGGCGGCAGGGTCCTAGGGGCTGGCTTCGGGCGAGAGAGGATGCGTTGATCGATACGGAGGGAGAGCTGGATCATCCCCTCCAGGGTAGCAGGAAGCTCTCGCCCGGCGAGCTCGTCTTTGATACGTGGAGCCAGTCCCTCGTAGAAGGATGTCCGGAGCGCGGCATCTCCCCAGTCGGTCTGCACAGCGAGGGTCCGGAACTCAGCAGCGTACCGGCTCACGGACGATCCTCCCTGCCGCAGATGGTAGAGCTTGGTGTCGGTCTCCACCTCGCCCGCTGGGTGTTCGAATGTGAGTCTGAGTTGGCGGGTGAACTCATTATATGAGTGTGCGGTGTCTGAATCCGCCCGGAGAACTGCCGTGGCCCACTCAGCTGCCTGCCCGGATAGCAACGAGACCAGAAGCGCGATGCGTAGCCGATCGGTGGAGTACCTGGTGGCATTGAACTCAAACACCAGATCAAGCGCTGTTAGAAACACATTACACTTCCCGTCCGTGCCGTCCCATTTATCCGAAAGTGCCAAAAATACATCAGAAGGAGGGGGGGGGTTGGTGCGGCGCCGCGGCCGCCGCGACGGGAGACCGGCTAGCCGCGCTATCCACAGCCGCCCGGAGATCCGCGTTCTCCCGCCGGAGCTCCGCGACCTCGCGGCGCAAGGCCGCGACGTCTTGGAGGTCCCGGCGCAGATTAGCGATCTCCCCGGTTAGCGTGTTGATGAGCTTGGCGTGCTGATCAACCACATCGCAGAGGTGCGCGTAATCCGCTGGGTTCACCGCGGAAGGCTCAGTCATTCTGTCAAGAACTAACCTGAGATGACCAGAAGACGTAGCTTTAGCGGTTAGCCCTTTGTAGCGTGAATGGTAAACCCAAACGCGGATAAAACACGAGTAGGCAGGATAATCACGCTTTTAGTCTAAGGACTCTCACAGATGGGGAGTAAGGGAAAGACACAATCTAACCCGCGTCCTATAAATACACACTCGATCAGGAATTGAAACCAAAAAGGTGAGTACTCACAGTTAGATGTAGGAATCCGACGTGGCATCGGCAAAACTCAATGACTGAGCGAGGTGCTATGGTTTGTTTACCTCTTTTATACTTCCTGGTTTGCGACCGCTTAACTTCCGGGTCCTAGTGCCGGTCGCGTTCCGAGTGTGCATGACAATTACCAACGCAAACTGATTACCTAAGCTACTCTTCACTAAAGATGTCCATTCCTATGCGATAAAATGGGGTACCAATAATCGGTAGGGGTTTAAGGTAACTTCTGTCGACTTTGTGAACTGGAGCTACAATCTGGCATTGAGAACAGGTCCTACAATATTCTTGTACATCCTGATACAACTTAGGCCAATAAAAGCATTGACTGATTCGGTCATAAGTGTCCTGACCATGGGATAGTATGACCTAAATGCAAGATCATTTGACGGAGTTTACCAGGTACAACCAATCTGGGATTTCCAGTATCTACTAAATACAGAAGATTGTCTTTAATAATGTACTTATCCCCAGCTAGTTTTGGTATACCCACACTTTTCCCATCAAACATTGTAGTTAAACAAATTTATAATCACAGAACTAAAATGACGATACAAATGTAGAATTTAAATTAAATTAAATCTTATTAGGATCAAATTTTTTTTATACTTCCTGGTTTGCGACCGCTTAACTTCCGGGTCCTAGTGCCGGTCGCGTTCCGAGTGTGCATGACAATTACCAACGCAAACTGATTACCTAAGCTACTCTTCACTAAAGATGTCCATTCCTATGCGATAAAATGGGGTACCAATAATCGGTAGGGGTTTAAGGTAACTTCTGTCGACTTTGTGAACTGGAGCTACAATCTGGCATTGAGAACAGGTCCTACAATATTCTTGTACATCCTGATACAACTTAGGCCAATAAAAGCATTGACTGATTCGGTCATAAGTGTCCTGACCATGGGATAGTATGACCTAAATGCAAGATCATTTGAGTTTACCAGGTACAACCAATCTGGGATTTCCAGTATCTACTAAATACAGAAGATTGTCTTTAATAATGTACTTATCCCCAGCTAGTTTTGGTATACCCACACTTTTCCCATCAATTTCACAAACTTTTTGAAACTGGGCTTTTTC
The DNA here is from genome assembly GCF_024256425.1 of Clarias gariepinus. Classification (NCBI taxonomy): domain Eukaryota; kingdom Metazoa; phylum Chordata; class Actinopteri; order Siluriformes; family Clariidae; genus Clarias; species Clarias gariepinus. Next base: position 1,125,855 of record NC_071107.1, read on the forward strand.
TTTACCCCTATGTTTTTCTCGCTTTCGCTCTTTTTTGTTTTTTTTTAACCTTCTCACCAGATTCAAACAGATCTGCATGGACATTAGGGAGAGGTTGCAGGCCTTTAGTCTGTGATCAAGTTACCACTGCAGAGTCTCTGTGATTTACATGGACAAGTTCATTTAAAAGTGGAAAATCCTTACCTAGCACCACATCATAGGCTAGCTTATCAACTACAGCCACCCTCAGTAAATACGCCTGACCATCCACAATTATATTCACATCGGCAGTTGGGTAAATCTTTTCTTCCCCATGAACACACCCCAAAATAAGCGTTTCTCCATTATTTATTATTTCCCCATTCAGGAAGTTAGACTTCACCAGCGTTTGGGTACTTCCTGTGTCTATGAGAGCCTGAACCACCTGACCATTTACTGTTACAGTTACAACATGTCTATGTTTTTCAGGGTGAGTTGACAATTCACATGAAATTTCACATAACACATGTGGGTTACCTTAGGTTTTCTCAGGGGACAGACAGACGCCTTATGTCCTGGTTGCTGGCAATAGAAACAGGTTAGAGGTCCAACAGCAGTAACAGGTTTCCTTCCCCCTAACCTGACATTGCTATTACTGGCTTCCTCCAATTTACCCCTACACACAGTACCTTTACTAGTCCTGTGTGGTTCCAAATAACTCTCAGCCAATCTAGCCGCCTCTTCGCCAGAAGGTCTGAGGTCGATTTTCTTTGACCCAAACCCTTACATCTGGATGAAGCATTCGAAGATATTGCTCAAGAACGATGGTCTCCCCCATCTGGTCTTTGTTGTTGGTCGCATCCATATCCCATATAAGCCTTTAATACGATTATAGGTCTCTCTCAAGTTCTCTCCAGATGGTACCATAAGACTTCTAAACCACAGTTGATGGGTCTCCTCCGTCACGTTATACTTGACCAGAACAGCTGCCTTGATGTCATCGTAGTTGCCAGCTCTTACAGTGGTTAATCAATCGGAATGTAGGTCCTACCGTCGCCGTGCTCGGCGGTACCGTTTGGCTTTGTGCATTTGCTGGCTTTTACCTTTGAGTGGCGCTATATAACTACAGACTGACGCCTCATGCCTTAGTTCATTCTCTGCTGGATTAATGAGACACAGAGTTTTAGAACTGCACGTAGTAGCGGATAAAATCAAGTAAAACATTGTAGTTAAACAAATTTATAATCACAGAACTAAAATGACGATACAAATGTAGAATTTAAATTAAATTAAATCTTATTAGGATCAAATTTAAACAAAATAAATGTTAACACAGTGAGCCTTTAAATTTTATCACGTGTAATTAGAAAAGACGCATGTAGGGTTTTGTGTCGTCTTATATCTTGTGTTCTTTAAATTTATAGTAGATTTATTAACTAAAATAAATGACCATAAAAATTATAACATTGTCAGGACGTTCTACTGCGTCAGCTGATGTTGGTCATTCAGCCCCGCTTGTGTTTGTGCGTTATTATAAGAATGAAATGCAGTAGACTGTTATGATCTGTAAACGGGTTCGACCCATGTTGCACGGGCGGCACCATAAAGCACGGACACTCGGCGAGGTCTTACGGGAAAAGGGTAATTTATTTAGGTAAAATGGGGAAGGAAAGTGTTGAAGGAGGGAGAAAGGAAAGAATGGGATAAGGGTTGTGCATGTGCAGTTCCGGGGGCTGTGCCACACTGGCATGCGGGCACACAGCTGATGCTAAGTGTTGGTGCGAGTGGCAGAACTGAGCACGCGGAGGCAGCGCTCCTGCACGCTCCCTCGTGACGGCGCTTCTCCCGCTGTCGATGGCCGGCGCGAGTTCTCGCTGACGCAAAAAACCTAACCACACTTTTCCTCTTCGGCAGCGGGGCTGCGAGGGCGGGCACGGTGCGGGAGTGTAGATGCCGCGGGAGCTCGCGCAGCTCTTTCTCGCGCTGTCCTCAGCGCGGAGATCAAAGGGCGGAATTCTAGTGTCCTTGTTTAAAGTCCCTCGGGCGCGTCACATCTCCCCACTGACATGCTTTTTTTTTAATATTCTCCATTACATCACGTACTTCCCAGACCTCAGACAAACCTCCGCGCCTTGCTTTTATAATGCGGAGCAAGCCCGAGATCATATTAACGTTAATTATCGCCAGCCGGCACAAATAGGCGGCTCCGTCCCTTTACCTGCCTATTCAGGGAGCCTACGGAGTGAGGGAGTAGTTATAGTAGATTTGGGCGTACACCCATCACACGCGCACGCCTTGGCAGATCATCATAATTGTCCTAAAATTGTATTTCATAAGGTTTTCCGAGCGGTGGTACAGCGCAACGGGGGTCATTATTTACTATTAAACATTAAACGAATTTACAAAACTTTATGCGTGCGATTAAGCGCTGATTCTACGTAGGAAAGTAAAGAAGAGGATCCTGATGCTCAACATTCCGGAGACCAAACCCCATTTAAATTAAATTAACAAATATTGCATGTAAATAACAATAGCCCACGTTTAAAAAAGCATTTTTATTTAGATTATAAAAAAATAATCCTGCATCTGTTTTAGGTGTTCTAGCTGCCACTGTTCTAGAATTCAAATTAAATCAAATCTTATTAGGATTAAATTTTAGCACAATAAATGTTAACACAGTGAGCCTTTTGATTTTATCACTTGTAATTAGAAAAAAAAGCGTGTATGGATTTGTGTCATCTTATTTCTTGTGTTCTTTAAATTTATAGTAGATTTATTAACTGAAATAAATTACCATAAAATTAAAACAGTGTTAGGACGTTCTACTGAGTCAGCGAATGTCGGTCTTTCAGCCCCGCTTGTGTTTTTGCGTTATTATAAGAATGAAATGCAGTAGACTGTTATGATTTGTAACGGGTTCGACCCATGTTACTCAAACAACTCAGTTCAGGTGTAAGTAAATGGATAGAAAGTAAATGTCTGTGCTGTTTGGGGGAGGGACGTGCTAATGATTTGGTCGGCTCTGTGTGTGTGTGTGTGTGTGAGAGAGAGAGAGAGAGGGGGGGGGGGTCGCGGTCGTTTTCAGTGAAACAAAGGCTCAGCTGAAAAATGTTAGGCACATCAGTCACTTAACCCCCGATAAAAGTTATTTGAGTGTTATGATAGTTGTAATATAACAGATGCGCACTGAATACTAAACCTAAACCAGGCACGAAGATTAATGAACCAAGATAGCCCCCATACCCGTTTAAAAAAAAAAAAAATACTAAAGAATATTATTGTGTATAGACTGATTAAAAACAATGCAATTTATGCTATCATAAGGAAAATAACAAGTTCTTCCATTCCAATGATTAAAAAAGGTAACAATGTCAACTTTAGAATCTAGAATCCAGGAGATTAAAATTACACAAATTGAAATCACTGAAAGTCTCCAGAAGAGCCTCAGATTCAAGAGGTTTTTAAAGTGGGGAGAAGTGCATTTCAGTTCCTCTGAATGTATAGGTGAGAACAGCCGATTCACACCTGAGGTCCGTTCTTCGTACATCGCTTGACACATCCGAGATAAACTGACACATCTAAGATGAGATCATCGTGCTAATTACGATCTGGCTAAGTCGGTTCTTCGAGCTCACCTGTTGTTGATGATTAGTAGAGCTGGATTGAGTTGTCTAGGATTATTGCGCGCTCGTGCGTTGGTTTAAAAGGCGATATGCATCGACAGTAGAAACACTGATCACGAGCCCTTTGACTGGTTGACGAAATGGAAAAAGACCGGCTCAACTTTTATTTGTAACACGTGTTATGCGCTGAAATGCCCCCCTGCCATGGATTGCCCCCCTACATAATCGCTATCAAATATTATATTAGAACATAAATTTATAGGTTAATGGTTTACAAATTACAAATTACATGAGACAATAAAATAAAATAAGCAATATGAAAATAAATATGTTGTATATGAAAAAATAGAAATATTATGTATAGTTTTATATTGTTTATTTTATAATAAAATTAGTTTCGTCCAATTTATCATTATAAAATATAATTTTTTAATATATATATATAAATATTTATTAGCATATTTTTATGACAAACCCCTGAAAAATAAATGTTACAAAAAATAAACATTATACAAGAATTTGTATTAATGGTCTTGACGGCTGTCTCGTGCCTAGGGTTTATTATAATAGTAATATCATATTTGATAATAATAAACCTATGAATTTATGTTCATATATAATATTTGATAGCGATTATATGTGTGTGTGTGTGTGTGTGTGTGAGTGGGGGGGAGTCCATGGCGGGGGGCATATACTTTTCTTTTTCCACGTGAGTCGGTCATGCTCTTTAACCAATCAGATGTGACCTCGCCATTTCAACCAATCATAACCCGCCAGGAGCGCAGGCTAAATCCTGTTTACATGAAATAAACCTGCTCCCGAGCAGGTTCAAACTTACGGATATGTTGCTATGACAACAAATGCTAGAAGCGCATCGAAGAACGAAACAATCCAAGATCAGGACAAATCCACAACAATCAAATCCAGCTAACTGAGTTAGCGACGTACGAAGTACGGACCCCTGGGGAGGGTGAATAATTTGTATTTGAATGTTGTCTGGCATTGTAAAGCACTATAGTGACAGTAAAAGAACAACCCAGGATTAATAGGAATTCTTATACTGCATAAACATTATTTAGCACAAAAAAATTCCTCGCGCTCGGGAAAACTATGCGTGCGGTTGAGCGCTGGTTAGACTATAGGAAATTAAATCGGAGGGTTTTTATTTAGACTATTAAAAAAATAACCTGCATCTATTTTTAGGCGTGCCAGCTGCCACTTTTTAGTTAGAGGTTTTCAATACAAAGCTTATAATGCCCACATGACATGACGGAATAAGGCACGGCTGGTGATGATTGGGGTTTGTTGGGTTACAGTGGATTTTACTACGCGGTGTGAGTGCAATGGCCATCCGTCTGCTCGCGCTGACTCTGCTCTCTGGGGATGGCCGTACCGGCCCCTCCCACCTCCCGCTCCTTTGATGTCCCCGGGGCGCGTTCCATTTGCCCTGCTTGCATGCCGCACTTCCGCGTTGTTGCACGCGCGCTGCATACACAGCGCATAGTAAAATCCACTGTAGCCAACAAACCCCGAGTATTTTATAGCCCGGGGTGCAAGCCCGGGCAACGATAGCAACGATAGCTCACCAGTCATGTGTAATTCTGCGGTCCCGCTGCTTCGCATGTCTGAAGGGGAGGCCGCCTAACTAGTGAGCGAGGAGCGATATTGATTTGGGCGCACGCCGTGACAGGCTGAAAAAACTGTCAGATTAGTGTGCAAAAACTATATAATAAGACTACATGCCTTTATAAGACTCAACTTTTATTTAAGCGCACTCACAATAACGAAAAAACGTTGTGATTTTGTAAGTGTTGTGATTTTGTAAGTGTTGTAAGCTGCGCTGCTCTGTATTGTTTTTGGTGAACTTGAGCGCGTCAGAAAATGAACGCAAACGTTTTTTTAAATGGTCAGAGTCAGTCTGCTTGCTGTTTTCCCGACGCGTTCATAATCATAAGTCTACTTCTGCCGGTGCGCTCTGGAAAACTCCATGCATGCGGCTGAGCGCTGATTAAAACTATGGAGTAAATTAAAGAGGAGAATTACGATGCCGAGTCGAAGTCCTGAGCCCAAACCTCATTTAAATTAAATTAACAAATATTATAAGTAAAAAAACAATAGCCCATGTTTAGAAACTGTTTATAAATTCTTTCCGACATGAGTTGGCCCGGTGTTATGCGCAGAGCGCCAGGAGATTTCCTGAAGCTCAGAAATCACTGGGGCATTTTTTCTAAATAGCCGCTATCTTTAATAACTGATGGAGTTTTTGAGCTGTGTACACACGCATTCCTGCCTAAACAACTCTTAAAACTACACCTGTGACACAATAACAGTAATATTTCAAACATTCTGTAGGCTGATATTTGGAGAAAGGAAAGAATAATGAATAAACCAGTTGTTGGGTCAAAATAACCCAACCAGGTGTTCATTTGTAAACTACATCTCATATGAGCCAACATGAGCAACCCAACAATGTGTTTAAAGTACCTGAAATAATCCAGAACTTAAATAACAATAAACCGATACTGAGATACGCTGTATAACGGTCACTGTTGTATTTACGGCAACGAGCGAAAATGTCACTTTGCGCCACCTGGCGGCCATTTTACGAATGACTTTGAAATGCAACTGATTTATTTTGGCCGCTGACGTTTTTACGCGGCGGTGAGTGCGACGGTAATAACCATTCCAATTGATCAACTACTGTAGCTCATCCATCCCAGCATATGCCTCCAAGGCCTTTCCCGTCAGTAAGGTATGAGAGATTCTGCACCTGACTGTTTACGTGCATACCTCCAACTGGATGGACTGAAGGGTCTGTTTGGGCGGGGTATGCAAATAGTGCAGGAGGTGTAGAAGATGGTTGCAAAAAAGTTCTTGGTGAGGGTAAAGGGTGGTGGGTATGCTGACTTGCCTGGTCCTTCAATTACCATTCACTTCTGGGCTTTGGAAGAATAGAAGCCTTCAAGTGATGCAATTCTTTAAAAAGGATTTTCTCTTTTTTCTGTTGCTGCTGCATAAACTCATATGTCTCATTTCATCAAAAAAATCTTGCTCCAACCCCACACTTTTTCCTTTTTCATGAGGGGTACTAACCTTCACCATCTTAGTTCTCACCACTGGTTCAGTGTCTTCCTCTTGACTGTTTTTTCTAATAAAATGGTCTGGGGGTAAATTCACCTCTCTTCCAACAGCACCCAATTCCATTTCTCCAGTCTCAACTGCTTATAGTATCCTCTTCAGAAAACATCACTGGATGAGCTCTTGTGACTCGTTGCAATACATGTGCTTTGTCAGCCATCATATTTTTCAGTTGTGCTTACCAGCACATTTTTCAGTTGTTGTTAACCCTCCGAGATGTCATCCCACTGCTGCCACCATTTTGCAGTGTGACCGTTCTTGATTTTGAAGGCTTAGGCAACAACTTAAGCACAAAACTCAGAAATCTCTCATAATGTTCTTTTACTTTGACATCAGCAGGTACCAAACAAGATTTCAGCAAGTTTACTTGCCAGTTGAATTGGAGCAGGGTCACTTAATATGAGGACAAAGGTAACAGACAATTGGCTTCTAACCCAACAGAAACGCTGTTTGCCTTCAAAAAACAAATCTCCCCCGTTTGACTCAACAACGTAAGCTATATAGTTGAGGCCCCTCCTCTCCAATTCAAATCGGCCAATAACAGCAAATCTTACTTTTGATTGACAACTCAATTATACATAGATTTTCACTCAATAATTTACATAATCTTCATTATACAAACATTACATTATGCATTTTTTTTTTATCAAACTCTCTTTTCAGTAAGATAATACAGAGAAATTCAAAAGACAAACATTTTAAATACATTGTAAAATTCTCAGAGACTAGACTCCACCCCTCACATGGATGACATATATAGGGCTTCCTGTTTGCGGGCTGGCACCCCCATTTCACAGGAGAAGGTAAGACAAAGAAAACCATGAATATTAAACAAATATACTATTTTAACTAACAGTGTCTTTTACAAATACCAACACTTTACAGGAACAAAAGAAAAAACAGTCACACTGGAATGTGCACCTTCCATGGGACTGTAAAAACAATAGAATTAATAAAGATTATTTCAAACACAACTTGGTGAGACTATTATTTCATGCTCAATATACTCCATGTATTACACTCACAGTCACCAATCCCATAATTTCTTTCGGGAACAGAGAGTCGACGGGAGAAAAAGCAGCAAGGATGCACCTTACCAACAGCTGGTGACCTCTGAGAGAGTACGGCCCCTATGCCGGAGTCCGAGGCGTCAACCTCTACTATGAATTGGAGGGCAGGATCTGGCTGTGTGAGGATGGGTGCTAAGGTGAATCGGATCTTGAGTTTGAGAATGCCTCTTCTGCCTGGCTAGACCACAGAAAGGGGTTTTTAGATGACATGAGAGAAGTGAGTGGAGCAGCCACCGACTGTAGTTCCTGATGAACCTACGGTAAAAGTTAGCAACCCAAGAAAGCGCTGAAGGTTCCTTTCGGGTCCCTGGCCTAGGCCAGTTGGTTAATGCCCTCACCTTTTCTGGGTCCATCTGGATCTTCGACTGAGCGATGATAAAACCAAGAAAGGTAGTCGACTTGGAGTGAAACTCACACTTCTTCTGCCTATCTAGGAGTCTTTGGAGGACTTGGCTCCTCTAGGGACCGAGAGAAAATTAAGATGTCATCCAAGTAGAAAAACACAAAGATGTTAAGAAAGTCCCTGAGCACATCGTTGACCAATGACTGAAAAACGGCTGGAGCATTGGCTAGACTAAACGGCACTACCAGGTATTCGTAATAAACTGATGGCGTGTTGAATGCTGTCTTCCACTCGTCTCTGTAGCAGGTGGGTAATCGGCTGACTTAAGGCAGGATGCCAGACATGAAGAGCTCCATTCCTGAATCGTATTCTTTATCCAGTCAATGCGGGGATTGTGACGGGTAAGCCAGGGTCATCTAAAGACGAGGGGTGCGTGGTGCATGACTAGGAAGAAAAGATCTTTGGTATGGTTACCGGAAATCTGTAGGGTAACTGGGATTGCACGATGGGTAATGGCAGGCAGAGGGGTACCATCAAGGTCCCGAACAGCAAGTGGATTGTCTAGGAGGGTTGTTGGGAGGTTGAGGTGCTTCACCTTTGATGCAGAAATAGAGTTAATTAGAGCAGAAACCATATGAGGTTTGCCATATGTTTCAATGATGGCTGGCAGAAATGAGCATGGGTTATGGGGAAGGTTACGGCCCGGCCCCTCCAGTGTCCCCAGTTTCACAGGAGGGTTCTGTCTTTTTAACAGGCATTGGAGATGGTAGTGACCGGGCTGTCCACAATAAAGACAGGAACCAGACTGGAGCCATTGCTGGTGCTTCTCCGGAGAGATGCAGGTTCGATTCACTTGCATGGGTTCAGGGTCAGACCTAGAGGTTGGTGGAGACGGCGGGTAGGTAGGTGGCCGAGGTAGGGCTGAGGACCTAGGTCTGGGCGAAGATGGAGGTTAGTGCAGCGTCTGCGAGATAACCAAGCGTCCGTGCATCCTGATAGTTCGATGAGACCATTTAGATCGCTGGGCAACTCCTTGACGAGCAGGTAATCCTTGATCTCCTCAGAAAGGCCATGGAGGAAGGTATCATAGATTGGTTGTCCCAATTTGTGGATGCAGCCAGTGTGTGGAAGTCAATTGCATAATTGTAAGCAGAGTGAGGATCTTGGCGAAGCTTCAGTAGTTGCCTGGCGGCGGCCCTGCTGAAGTTGGAGCAGTTGAACACCCTTTTCATCTCCTCGGTGAACAACTTGAAAGTAGTACAACATAGATTGTTGGCATTCCAAACAGCAGTTCCCCACTTGCGTGCCCGGTCGGTTAGGAGTGTGATCATGAATGCCACTCTAGAGCATTCCGTGGGAAAAGACAAGGCTTGAAGCTCCAGAAACAAAGAACACTGAGAGACAAAGGAGCGGCAGGTTCCAGGTGTGCTGTCGTATGGCTCTGGATGCGGAAGGTTTGGCTCTTGGCAAATGGTGGGCGAAGGAGTAGGAGAGGATGTAGCCAGGAGTTGTTCCAATTGTGAGGAGGTGGAGAAAAGTTTAAGTGACTTGTTGATGCTTTGCTGGTGGAACCCTAGCATGGCTCCTTGTTGTGAAAGCGCCTATCTGAGTTGTTCCAAATCCACTGGGTTCGTCATGGCCGATGTATACTGTCAGGGCTGTGGAATACTGAGCCCAAAAGCAGATCTAAAACTCATTAAGTGGCTTATAGTCCTTTTAATATGAAAGATAAAGCACCTGGTAATGCTAGCAGAATTGGCAGTGTGTGGCTGTGATAACTTAGTGAGCATTTGGAGAGTTCCGGGTATAGATGACGTAGAGGGGCTGGTCGATGATGTAGAGGAAATCCCAAAAAACCCGGAAGCAGGGTTTGACTGAGAATCGCCTGTGATGAGTGCATTTTTGTGCAAACACAGAGCATATGAAGTAGCAGCAACTAATGCTCGATTGATTATTATTAGTATTATATCGAATTATTGGTGGAAGCATGCTTGTTCGTTGTCCACGAACACAGGAGTGCCGCGAATACACACACACACACACACACAGAAGTGAGATGTAATTTAAATAACAGGCAGGGACAGATGCCAGGTAAATCCAGAGATGCAGAGAAAGAAATCCCTAATGCAGGCAGGTTCAATAGCAAAGTCAAACAGCGAGAGCAATCAAATCCAAGTCCAAGATTAAAGATCGAAAAACATGCGAAGTCATACACAAAGGCAATGTCCGAAAGCAGGCGGTAATCCAAATGGCAAGGCAAAAATGAAATCCAAAAACAGGCAGGGTCAAATACCGAATATACAGATAAAAATAACACCAAGACAGGACTGGAGGCATGCACGTAAGATACATCGGCATGGAGTGAAGTCTCCAGCTTCCTTTTAAAGCTGCAGGAGAGTAGCTTGATTAGTGACAGGTGGGCTCAGGTAATTGGCTGGAAGAGCGGGAAACAACATGGATGGAAGTTATGACTTGGAAGTATTAGGGTGATCAGACTGGCTCGTGACAGTAATGATAAATTCCATATTCAATATTGATTCCTGGACTCACACCAAAGAGTCAAAGTGGAGTCTTTTAAATATGATTATATACTGTAATAATCCCTGTATAATTTTCTGGGAAGATTTTTAATAATAATGCAAAGGCTATTTTTTTTATTTATTGATTTTACCAAAACAGAACATTCATGCATTTAATATTGTTTTACATGATTTAAATACTTATTTTTGGATACACCAGGAGAGATGCTACCCTGTACATGGTGCATGGACTCCTTAGCCTGTATAGAGCAGCAGCTCTATAATGAAAACCTTTTTTTGTGACCAATTATACTTAAATGGACAATAAATGGACTCCATGGTCATTTTTAGCGAAAATAAAAACATAAAAATTTTAAATGTAAAAAATAATAATGAAATGTTATTTTTGTTTAAAAGTTTTAACTGTTGTTTTATTTTTTTAGATGAATTAAGATCGTTTAAGACATCTGTTCTCAGTAAAGAGATTGTCTGAAGAGGTAAGATAATTATGAGAATCATCAAAAAAAAAGTGTTAATATTTTTTTCTTCCTGTGTCTAAATCAAGAAACATGGAACTGTAATATCAGAAAACTTAGGACTACTTGAGAAACAGGTAGTTTTAGTGGAAAAATAAGGAAAGGTGGCGCTTTAAGAAGTGAGGAAGGAAATAGAGAGAGGTGTAAAAACGGAGAGGTTTTGAAAAGCAGCGCCCAGTTGGCATGTAGGCACGCGGCTGGTGAGCAGAGGCGACGATGGAGTGGCGAAGTGGACTCATGTAGATGCGACTACTCAAGAAACTTGAAAGTTCAATAATTATAATGTCTGTGATTTCTTTTATGTTGTAGGACAGGACGGAACACCTCATATGTTATCGTTTTATTCTTGATTTAAAGAGTAAACAGACAGCCTTCCAGGTAAATGGACGCAATCGTTTGGTATAAATTACATTTAAAGTTTTACTTAGTGTGTCCTTAGGGTGTCCTTGATGTACAGTATATTGTGTAATTTTCCTGTATGAAGTTTTTACAGATGGAACATGGTTCTTTAACTGCCAATCAAAATACACTGTGTGTGAACAGAGAAACTGTGCTGGCTAACACACGTGTGTACCTGGAACAAGACAGACATAATTTTTGTCTCCCTTTAATGGTTTGTTTTACTGTTGATGATTGTTTATTATTATTATTATTATTATTATTATTATTAATACTGTGATATTGAAAAGTTTTTTAAATGACTTTTTTTTCTTACTAATAGGTGAAATTTAATCTGGAGGATGGGTTAGATTACGGAGGCGTGCGTGCTGGATTCTTCACCCTGATTGGACAGGAGATAAAAAATTCCAGTGTCATTCAAACTTTTGAGGACTCGGGACTCGTCTGGTTCTCTGCTGTGAGTCAGATTCTTCTATGTATTCTATGAGAGAACATGCATATGAGACCGTTAATGTTTTCTGATGTTTAATTTATTGTAGGATTCTGAATTCAGTCAGGAGGAATTCTTCTATTTTGGTGTCATGTGTGGCTTGGCCTTATATAATCACTCTTTTATAAACATCGGCTTCCCGATGGTACTGTTCAAGAAGCTGCTGGACCTCAGACCGACTCTGCGTGACCTGGAGGAGCTGTCGCCAGTGGAGGCCAGGTTTAGCATCATTTCTTTTTTTAAAAAAAGACAAAGTTTTTTTTGTTGATAAAAACACTTGTAAAACCAAGTTTCTTGTTTCCCCCCAAAATAAAACCTAAAGAATTTACTGACAGAAGACGAGGATGTTGTGGAAGTGCTTTATTTGGATTTCACAGTAAGGTTAACTACATGGGTCTTACTAGCCAATTGAAAGGCAAATGGTGCCTGTACTTTTAGTGTTTTGTTCTCTCAGGTGAAAGGAATAGAACTCATTCCGAATGGAGCAGAAATCCCAGTCACAAAAGCCAACAGGTATAAAGTGCATCGTTTTATTTATTTATTTATTTTTTTAAACAACCATTTTCATGCATTTATGGTATCAGAGATCTTCTTAGGTTTTCAAATGTTGTGGTCCACATGAACAAGATGTTAAATTGCAACCTTTAACATGTAATTATAGCTACAACACACTAATCGTACATGAGCTGCACAGTTATCGAAATAGATCCTGTATTTAACTAAAGTGTTCAAGCAAATATCATACTAGAAATAAACATTGACTTCCAAGCCATTAAATAGTGTGTGAGTGGACTAGTTTAAAATGTATGATAATTTTGACAATTGTTTTAGGTTATATTTTTTATTCCACTAATCATATATTGCTTTTTATGGTAAATCAGCCAGATGTAATGTTCAGTACCTAAGGATTGGGGTGCTTGAGCAATTTTAAATAGTTACTTAACTAAATTATTATTATTATTATTATTAGGGCTGTTTTCGACTAAGGATTTTCATAGTCGAATCTGATTCGTTCGATTTTGTCGAACATAGTTCATAGTCGAACCTTTTTTTTTTTTTTAGATAGCAGCTAGATTTTTTCCATTTCAAACAAAACAGTTAAAAAAAACTAAAAGAAAAACATGGTGTGTAACAAAAATACCTTTTATTCATTTAAAGCCAGATGGGGATCTGCTTCAGAGCGCTGTTTATGCAGAGTTGTAATGTGTGGCCCGCGCAGCGCACTCCTTTCATCTTTCCCCAGCGGGGTTCTTTAAATCCCTCACCCTCAACAATGCGCACAGGCCTCATATCAAGTGCCACAAACTCCGCAATCTTTTCAGTAATTTTCTTTTTTCTCTTCTCTGAAAGTGGTGGTCTTAAATCAATTTTTTTTGCGTTAATCTCGGGGCCGCCGCTGATGCAGACGTGCTGCCTGAGCTGTCGTCATGAAACTGCGGGTGTAACCGTTTCAAATGATAAGCCATGTTGGTTGTCGTCGTGTGATATGAAAGAATCTGCTGACACAACTTGCACTTAACTTTCTTTGGGTCATCTTTAACCTTTTCGAAATACTCCCACACTTTTGATGATTTTTTAGAAGCCATTGTGAGCCAATAAATCCATAAATGCTAACAAATGCGGTCCGGACGTTACAGGCCTGTAGTGTGCTGCTTCTCATTGGTTACATAACACTTTCCTACTATTTGACTATGAGGTTCATAGTCGAATCAGACGTCTACGAATCGAATCGTCGAATCCTCGACTATTAGAAGTCAGCCCTAATTATTATTATTATTATTATTATTATTATTATTATAGGTTCCAATCCAGGTCCATTAATGAACAGTAAAGACAATAATTAGACTAATTCTTAATTACCTGCCACCTTCTCAAGGCAACACAATGTAGTTTGTTTTATACAGTAGCTATCTATTTACATTTAATGACTGATAAGCCACCATATGTTTTAATATGCTAAACTAATAAAATACTTGAAAGTATGTAATAAAATGTTAAAGGGGTCATACAGCACTACATGCACTATTTTAAGCTGTTTGGACTGAACTTTGTGTTAGGAGAGTGCGTACACAACCACTCTACGATGATAAAGAGCCGCCCAGTGGTTTTCTTTTCGTTTATTACAGTAACATCCCCCTTCTGAAATCAGGCCAATCGCAAAAGCCTTGCCTTGTGACGCCACACCACAAGAGGGCGTTCCTACACAAGTTGATTGACACTGGTGTTTTAGCAAAGACCCGCCCCGAGTGAGAAGAAGCTGTCGGCCATTGTTTTTTCGCCGCTGGAGCAAAATGACGCCTAAGCGAGTGTTGTTTACAGTAGTTGGGTGTAATAGCGAACACAGCAGTCGGCATTTACTACCGACATCTGAGCCACTGAGGAGGCAGTGGCTGAATTTAGTTTTTAAAGCTAACGTCCCCGCTGATTTACCTAAATGCGTTCATGTTTGCACTACTCATTTTTCACCAGACTGCTTTATAAACGCGGGTCAATATAAAGCAGGTTTTACTAGGAAGCTGCTCCTAAAAATGGATCTGTACTAACGCTTCGTGTTCCTGCTTCATCTTCACCAGGCTCAGTGAGTATAATTTATTTTACTATGACTCTTTGCAGATCGCCTTTTCTAATAATCACGATGAATGCCGAGTGTAAGTTAACTTATACTCTAATAGAACATGGTTATGGCTTCTTCTCTATGTACATCCGTCTCTATATAATCCCTAATCGCCCGTTTATAATAAACAATGCATTGAGGTGATTGTCTAGTTGCAAACTGTGTACGTAGTCGGAAAACTATATTATGCTTACCTTTGTTACGTTCGATGGTTTATAACGATGTCTGTTGAAGATTAAGAAGTCATGTAAACACATCAGTAAACACATCGCGTCCGTATCTCTCTCGGTAAGTTTCTCCGCTTTTGTTGTTGTTGCTCGCGGCAGCGCAACAGCCCGTTAATTCATGCCCGTGCAGTGATGAGAAAGACAAATCGAGTCGATCATGTCCATTCTTTTAATTTCTGCGTTGTCAGGCGATATTACAAACTTCCGCGTAGGTTCTGTACTTAAATCAAACCAAAAACGACTGAAGAAAACAGGCTCGGGCTCTATAATCCATAGTTTTCCAGTTTGGACTGCATTACCCACAAAGCACTGCGTTGTGGCAATGCTTTGTGGGTAATGCAGTCCAAAGCATTGCCCGCACTGGACTACACTTCCGTCGCTATACCCCACGTGTCACGCCCCACAGAACGGGGGGGCGGGCTCAGCAGAGGTCATGAGCATTTAAATTAGCATGTACTGAAACAGGTTGCTGAGAACAGAGCTAGTTTTTACCAGGTAAAAGTAGTGGTTTTTTTACACAATCCTTTTGAATTTTTAATTAGCGTATAATACAAACTTTTCATTAGGACCCTAAAGATCATATTAACATTTAATGAAAAATATAATGTGTAGGACCTTTAATATGATCCAAATCTTGCCTTGGATCTGTGTGTGTGGAGTTTGGTTTGCATGTTGGGTTTCCTCTGGGTAATCAGGTTTCCTCCCACAGTGCAAAGACATGCAGAGAAGGTTAATTAGGTGTAGGTGTTTCCAAATTGCTCGTAGTGTGTGAGTGAGTGTGTACATGCGTGCCCTGTTATGGACTGGCACCCCAGGTCAGGGTGTACCCTGTCTCGTGCCCGATGTCTCCTGGAATTGGCTCCAGGCTTCCTGCGACACTGTATACAGGATAAGTGATATAGAAGTTGAATAAATGAATCAAGCAAACACAGATTAATGAATTGCACTCTTTTACAGGCAGAAATATGTGGACTTGTACGTCAACTTTGTTTTTAACAAGTCTGTAGAAGGACAGTTTAGGAAGTTTAAGGAAGGTTTTTCTTGTGGAAGCCCCTTTGATCTCTGGAGGTTGTTCAAGCCTGAGGAACTCTATGGCACGTCGATATATGACTGGGGGGAGCTTGAAAGGGTATGACAACATTTAATTTCTCACAAAATTTTATTTTGAATACTATAATAATTAAGAAATGATTTAGATATTTTCTCATAAACATGATATTTCCATCAGGGATTCACTTATGAACATTGTGGACCCTCAGATGAACTTATCCGGAACTTCTGGTCTGTTTTCTTTGAGCTAGATGAAAAGCATAAAAAGAAGTTTCTGTGTAAGTTTAACACTTGGATAGAAATGGTAATATAAGATGACGCATCCAAGTCAAACCAGGATGAAATTTTTAATTCTCAGTTCCTGGGAGGCCAGCTTTTCAGACGTTATGCAGTGCATTAGTGTAGCAGGTGATTATAAAGGTAAAGAAAAGTAGTGTTTACTCTCAAAACTGTGTATTATGGTGTATAGGGCGAGCGGTAGCTCAGTGGTTAAGGACTACTCATCAGAAGGTCCTAGGTTTAAACACTACCGCCACCAAGTTGCCATTGTTGGACCCTTGAACAAGGCCCTTAACCCTCAGATGTATAAAGAGTCGAAATGTAAGTCGCTCTAGATAAGGCTGTCTGCCAAATTTTGTGAATTTAAATGTATTGTTATAATCGAAATGTCATACGATTGACTTGAACATCAAGGAAAAGATTCAAAAGATTGACTTGAACGTCCTTCATCATATTGTGATAGCAAGGGTTATGGAAGCCTAATTGTTATTCACTACCCACTATATTAAAATGCATTAAGATGATATTTTTAAATCATACATCCATGAGTTAGTCAATATGTTATGGTGCATAGATTACTGATGGATTGATAAATGTATAGAAGGATGGATGGATAAAATGATGGACTGATGGATAGAAGAATGCATGCATGTATGGATGGATGGATGAATAAATATACAGCATAAATTTTCTTTTGTTCATATGTTTTATTCTTAATACATATTTGTTAAATAATAAATTAGTAACTTTTGAGCAAAATAAATATCGATTTAAATTAAACTTCCCCAGCTTTCGTTTATGGAACAGATCGCTTGCCTGTAGAAGGAATCTCTAAACTGCAGCTGAAAATTGTAAGATGCAACTACAGTGACGCAGATGACCGTTTCCCGTCTGCACAGACCTGTTTCGGCATTTTACACCTTCCGAACTACAGCAACATCCATATACTTCAAAGCAAACTCACTGATGCCATTAAATATTGTGAAATTTTTGGACAAAGATAAAGGTACTTTTGGAAAGGTGGCATTACAATGTCTACTTACATTTAGGCATTTGGCAGACGCTCTTATCCAGAGCGACTTACATTTTTATTACATTACACATCTGAGCAGTTGAGGGTTAAGGGCCGCGCTCAAGGGCCCAACAGTGGCAACTTGGTGATTGTGGGGTTTGAACCTGGGATCTTCCGAACCGTAGTCCAATGCCTTAACCACTGAGCTACCCCTGGCAAGTCTCTTACTCCTAATTTCATATTGACTCGTATGTATAATAACCTGAGGACTTGATATGACGTGTCACATACTGTATATTATCATTGAAACTATCATTATGACTGGCTACAGTACCTATGTTTACTTACCTTATGGTTTAAGAGTTATTACAGCCTCTTGCTGTATTGTCAGTTAGATGGGTTTGTATTGTAGTTTTAAACCTTGTTTCCTAATTCCTTTTTGCTTAGTTTCTATTTCTGCGCACTATTCTGCAGTTCATTATTTATTTATTTATTTATTTATTTATTGGTTTGCTGTTTAATTTTGTTTATTTTATACAATGAGGGGGGACTTTCTATTGCTGTTTATTGATTTATTTTGATTTTGATTAGATTTAATTTTATTTCATTTTATTTTCTTATTAGTGTCTGTTTTTTTATTATTATTATTATTTTCCTGTCTGTAATAATATCGGGATTGTACAGCATTTTTGTCAACTGTGTTGTGTTAAATGTAAATGTGCTTTAAAAACTACTTTGACTTGACTTCCTCATATTGTGTTTAAAATATTTCTGCTATTTTCTGTTTTACAAAACTCTTCTGTTTACATTGTACACATTTGCCTGTAATGAGACATGAATTTAAGGAGAAGCTTAAATAAAGAGACTAGTACATCCAATACCCTCTGTCTTATGTGTTGCATGAATAATTTAGTGAATAATTCCATATTCTTTAATTACATTTTTTTACAGAATGATACAAATCTCTACTATTGCAGTATATCTCTTATATATGGCCATGTATTTTAAATCCTTGTAGTATTATAAAGTAGTAGTAAAAGTAGTACCGTAGTAGTATTGCAGTATTATTTCGTGTACTTTAACCATATGTTGTATACTTTCACTTCAGAACTGCCTTAATTCTTTATGGCAGGGGTTTAACACGGTGCTGGAAACATTCCTTAGAGATTTTGCACCATATTGACACAAGAGCATCACGCAGTCGCTGCACATCCCAATGATGCTCTGTAGGACTGAGATCTGGAGGCCGTGTGTGTACAGTGACCTCAGTGTCATGTTTAAAAATCCTGTTTAAGATGATTTTAGCTTTGTGACATGGTGCGTTATTCTGTGCTCATGAAGAGATGGACACGGTCAGGAACAATACTCAGGTCGGCTGTGGGATTGGTCAGATGGAAGTAGTAAGAATGTAAAATGTAAATGTGATACTTCCAAATGACGTAAATCTACATCTACACTGGTACTGAGTGTGCCAGAGAAATATCCCCCACACCATTACACCACTACCAGCCTTAACCATTGATATGAGGCAGGATGGATCAATGCCTTTATGTTTTTCTGTTCATCAGGGCGTTCACCAGGAATAATAATCTGTCTATGTTTACAGTTTGATATATTAAAATTAATTTAATAACTATTGAGTATAAATAGTTTGAGCTGAAATTCAACCAGAAAATCAAGACTCATTAAACCAAGTGCTGATTTTTTTCTGATTTTCTGTTGTCCAATTTTGGTGATCCCATACAATTATATGCGCTTTTAAAAACGGTCACTGTCGTAAAGCAGCTTTACAGAATCAAAAGAATATTATAAGAAATAGAATCAAACATTTTCTTTGCAGAATATCAACGTAAATGAGGAATATAGGTCATTTTAATTTTTTATGGTGCATAGATTCCTGAGTGATGGATGGAGATTTTGGTGAGGCCATGCAATGCAGTGCAGTTTTATTCACATAACACTTTAAACAATGGTCAAAGCAGCTTTACAGAATCAAAAGAAAATAATGAAAATTAGTTTGAAATGTGTGAGAAAATATGTATAAATTAAAATGATCATATTATCAAATACAAATTGTAGCCCATCTGCTTCATAGTCCAGAGATGCTGTTGAAGTTACTGCTGCCTTTCAATCAGTCTAACAGTCTATCGATTCTTCTCTGACCTGTAGAACCTACACAGTAGAGGACCGCAACTAAAAGGTGAACATTTAATACAGTTGAAGTAGCTGTCTAACATAAGGTTAGGAAGAAATAAATAAATATTCAGACAGTCCACAAACGTTTCTGCATACTTATACATATGTGTATGTTTGTGTGTGTGTGTGTGTGTGTGTGTGTGTGTGTGTGAAAAAAATCTTATCGTGGCAGGTCTTAAAAGTAATATTAAACAAATACAACCTCAGACGAACAACAACAACACATAACACAATCTGTTGTTTCACTTTAACACTGCAACATTGAACTATACAGAACACGAGCCATGGTTAGCGTAATGGCAAAATGGTTGGGTATGCACAGTTAAAACATTGCACACCCATCGTGTGTGTACACACATAACTGATGCCCTTATTTTCAGAATCCCACTCTAAAAGCTTTTCTGAAAAGTTTATGCATGACATATATTGTATATTTCCTGAGGTTCTTTAGATTATGTATCCCCAAAAATTTAATTCTGAGTAAATATATAAATATATATGTAAAGTAAATATACAGTGGCCATAATAATGGGGGGGGGGACTTTCCAACATTGTTTGACTGATGGTACTAGTAACCCAGTGTAAAGATCTATCTAATAATGGAAACTACTGTACAAAGTTTTATGAGTCACTCTGGATAAAAGCGTCTACCAAATGCCTATGTGTGGAAATGAACACATGTTGGTCTGTTTACTTCTGTATGGTTGTGTATGTAGTGCTACAAATATAGTACCACTCCCAGTGACAGGTATAATTTAAGGATGGATAAGACAATGATTTCCAACACTTAGATAAAATTTTAGTTTACTATGTAGACATATAGCCTATGCATACTGTAGATATGACTGTGTGTTTAAAAGTAGTTTAGTCTGCTCAGATTTCTTACACCCTACTGGCAGGTAATAATAATAAGAAGTCGACTTGCTGTTTGCATGAACGCAGCTGAGTTTCGGTTTTGTTTCATCTGGTTGAATACGTTTCTGTTTCACTTCACATTCTCATTCATCCTACACCACCAGCTGGGACTGAGGCACTGTACACTGGGACACTGTTCCAGAGAGGACACCTGTAGGACCTCTCTGTAGGACACCCTGTGGGATTCAGGATGCTTTATTGGGGCAAACTGAACTCAACAGGAAATGACCCTTCACACCAGGACGATGAAGGATCCAATGAAATCTTCCGCCTTAAGGGAAGCAAGGATGTGTCAATCACAGAGGGGCTCGCGACGTTCATCAGGGACCCGGACCGGAGAGTCACCATAGTGACGTCACAAAGGGGAAACGGAAAACAGACACCGTACCGACGTGAGATTCTGTTAATGATTTATTGTATTTTATGTTTATTAATCAGAACGCACATAAATCGGGGGATTCGATAGCACAAATACACAGGTATAAAAATCTGACTGGGATTAACTAATTGTGTTACAGTTTAAAAGGGAGTAGGGTTAAAGTGCGGCGGGAGCTCGTGCAGTCCTCTCGCGGGCTGTCCTTAATGCGGCGATCAAACGCCTTTGAAGTCCCTGGAGCTCATGACATCATTGCGCTCGCGTCCGCCACGCGACTCTGAAGCCCTCCCGACCTCGAGCTACACTCCCCGGCTCGTGCTGAGGAAGCCCGAGATCCGTTAACGGTCAAACTTCACCAGCCACGCCCTTTGCCGCGGCCACGCCCCTTTCGCACACCTGCAGAAGTGTATGTATGTAGAGGCGTGTGTGTGTGTGTGTGTGTGTGTGTGTGTATACGTACAGTATTGTACAGCTCTGGGAGAAAAAAACAACAACAAGGGAGCCCTGCAGTTTACTCCAGAATACTTCTATATAATATTAGTAGTAATAATTATGCATAATTTGTGAAAAATCTATGCAAAAACACATAGATTGTGAATTAGTTATAAACAAATGAGTGTTAATTGTGAGATTCATGTTTCTAAATTGTATTGTAGGTAAAATATCAATCAGGTAAAAAATCAAACATTAATAATGTAAGCCCTATAAGCAGTTGCTCAGTGCCTCTGGACCACCAGGGGGCGCCATAAGAACACATTTAGTGATTACTTTATAAATCTGCACCAAATATCTTATTGGGCTGCATCACACCAACCTGGCCTTAATTATGCTCCTTTAACAGCATGCTGAGGAGTGTTGTATTCCTTATATACAGTTCATGACATCTGAATACACATGTACATTTCCCTTTGGGATTAATAAGTGTAGTTTCATATTGTGTGAAATCTTGTGGTGTAAGATACACAGTGCAATGCAAAGAAGAAAACAACAGTGAGGCTTTTTGTATAAAACACCACTAACGACAGTGTATATGTTTTTAGGAATGACTTTAGATTTGAAGAAGGAGCGAGCTGCCATATGCAGCGCCGGACAGAAGCATGTTGTGATTGTAACTGAGGCAGGGGCGGTGTGGGAATGGAAGCATTCGACCCAATCCAACATACCCAGGTAGGCCTTCATCTGGGAGAACGACTTGTCCAGCTGTACTAATTTCATCTCATTGTGTGTTTTTTGTTTTGTTCTTCATGATCAGGAAGATCAGCAGCTTAACTAACATTGCACAAGTTGCATGTGGCAGCTATCACACTGTCGTCCTAACAAAAGGTACAAAGTTACATCACTTTTTCTTTTTTAGTGGGGATTAAGTGCATGGAAGTGACAGCTTTAAAATGCCAATTATTGCATAAAAGTGTATAAACCATTATATACAGTATTTGATCATTTTACAGTTAAATTTAATATTTGTGGATTAAGTTCCCATTACTTTTTAGGAATTTATTAATGTTCTTGCTGGCACCTAATTTCCAAAATTGTTCCCACTCACCCTCTCAGATGGTCAGCTGTTCACGTGGGGTCAGAACTCGAGCGGTCAGTTGGGTTTAGGGAAAGGCGAGCCGAGCTCTCTGTCTCCTCAGCCCCTCAAGTCTCTGTGTGGGATCCCACTGGCTCAGATCAGCGCAGGAGGAGACCACAGCTTCGCCCTGTCTCTCTCGGGGGCCGTGTTCGGCTGGGGCAGGAACAGCGCCGGGCAGCTGGGTCTGGGAAACACTGATGGTACTGACTTCACTGCCGTGTAGTATTAACACAGCTCTGGGAGAATCCACATAGTAATTTTGGTCTTAATATTTTATATATTCACAGACAGACACGCCCCTGTTTGTGTGAAGAGCTTGAATTTGAAGAAAACTGTCTTCATCTCATGTGGAGAGGACCATACTGCTGTTCTAACAAAGGTTCAGACTTCCAAACTTAAATGACTCAAAGATTTTCAACCAGAATTGCAGTCAGTCCTAGATAACTAAGATAATTACAATATGTTAATTAGTTAAGGCTATAAAGGGTTAAGCTTTACACATTTTTACTGTATCTTTTGTCATTTTTTTTTCTCTTAAGGATCTGCATCGTCAGCACTTCCAGTAAACACAGAACGTTACTTACATCAAAACATTCTTTGGTGGATTTGGTTTTATTTTACTCAAAGCAATCTACAAGTCAGGCGTAATACAGTCCACACAAAGCAATAGAATAGAGCAATAGAAATACTACAAATGATGTAGACATTTACACCAGCTAAGCAAAAGTTATGAATAAAGAAAAATCTCCTTATAAAATAAAAAACCTTGAGATTCAGCTTTAAAAGATCTTTAACAAGTTTCCTGCTTCAGCATCTTACATCTTACAAACTACAAGCACACATATAAAGGTAATAAATAACAGCGCTGATATGTCAGTTATAGAATAAAATCATTTATTTGCTGTTTATAGGGAGGGTTGTTGTTCACATTTGGATCAGGTCGTTATGGGCAGCTTGGACACAACTCACTGAGAGATGAACTACTGCCTCGTGTAGTTGCTGAATTCTGGGGGTCCAAAGTTTTCCAGATAGCCTGTGGAGGGTAAGTAACATCTTTAAATATACAATCTCATAAAGCCAAAAGGTTCATTACGAATGCTTATCGCTGTAGCATGCAGGGCCCTCATTTATCAACAGTGCGTAGAAAAGGTTCTATATTTTGTCCAACGAATGAAATTTAGAATGTGCCTAAGTACAAGAAAATCCGCATTTATCAAACGTGCGCACGCAGTTCTTACGCACATGAGTAAGCAATCATTGTTGATAAATACCACATGTGCGTAAGTACGATGCTCGTTCACATTCATGGTCATTAGCATTCGGAAACGCCTCCAATTAACCATATATGGTGACAACACTTCCCTTTAAAAATTACGTGATTGTGTTTTTTCCTCACTGCAATAATGGCAAGGAGAGCAAAGAAGAGGAACTTCACAAACACAGAATTAGAGATACTTGTAAATGAAGTTGAATCCAACCAACAGATATTGTTTAGTTCATTCGCTGCAGGAGGAATTACAAATAAAAGAAAAAATGCTGCATGGGAGAATGTCACCAATGCAGTTAATTCCGTTGGGTCTGAGGAGAGAACTGTCCCAGAAATAAACAAAAAATGGTTTGATATTAAAGTATTGGCTAAAAAACGTGTCACAGCACACAGACGAGAAATGTCTGCAACTGGAGGAGGACAGACAACAACGGAACTTTCCCCATTGGACAACCGCATAGCCTGCATCATCGGAGACACGGCTCTGTCCGGGATTACTAAGGACGGTGACACTGATGCTCTTGCGACAGAACAAACCGGGCCATCTAACACTCAAAGTGAAGGTAAAATAAACCAACTGGAATAGGATATTGTGTTTGCATACATTTTATTTCAATTTGTAAACTGTTAATGAAATCATTCATAGGATAAACTCAATTAAATTAATGTGAACATGTGTTTCCTTAATAGCGACACCCGTTGTGCCTGAGGAGCTTGAGGAGCCGGGCCCATCCATTGCCCCTTCCATGCGCCGTGCGCCAAGAGTGCTGAGTGAGGCGGTGCTACAAAATCAAGAGGAAACAACAAAATCCATTAATGACCTAAAGGATCAACTGAGCAACATAACGAATGTATTGATTCAAATCAACGAGTCTCTGAAACAGATTGCCTCTTGCGCAAATACAATTGCTAATAAACCATAAACCGCTGACTAATGTGATTTCAGTTATTTGTTTCCACGAAGCTGCAAAACACAAAATGAAATCGCTGTAATGTTTCTGCACTCGACCAATGGCCAGACTTACCTAAAATGTCTGTATGATCCTCTGTCTTGTCTGAATGCCAGCGGCATTAGGAGGTGGCAGGGGCACTGCATCGGGCATAGGGCCGTCTGGTCTTGGGGGTTCCTGCAGAGGGATGTCCTGTCTGATGGCCAAGTTGTGTAGCACACTGCAAGCCATGATGATTTTGCATGCTTTTTCTGGCTGATACTGCAGTGTCCCTCCCGTGCTTGACAGACACAGCCATCGTCCTTTCAGCAGGCCTATTGCGCACTCAACTGTGCTCCTTGAGCGCGCATGGGCACGGTTGTACGCCTGTTCCTGCTCGGTCCTCAGGTTGGTTAGGGGGGTCATTAGCCATGGCTTTAGCGGGTAACCTTGATCACCTAATGAAATAGTTTTAAGTAATTGTACAAAGCCCTACAATAGCATTTTAAACATGTTGTAGCCTTAAATTCACCAATGAGCCAGCCATCCTCAACAGCGCCTTCTTGGAGACGCACACCCACAGAGCTATTCTGCAGAACGAACGAGTCGTGTGTTCCTCCAGGCCACCGCGCAACGACGTTTAATAACAACAAATTTGCATCACAAATTATTTGCACGTTAACAGAATGAAACCCTTTTCTATTTACAAAATTAAATTCGTTGGTTGATGGTGCTTTTATGGCGATGTGGGTGCAGTCTATAGCTCCAATTATGTTTGGGATTCTAGCTATGGCATGAAAGTCCCGTTTTATTGCGGCTTGTTGAGGATTTCGATAAGGGAACTGGATGTAGGTTGGGGCCAAGGAAATAATTGCATTCAACACTGCCGGCATG
Source organism: Clarias gariepinus (assembly GCF_024256425.1). Lineage (NCBI taxonomy): Eukaryota > Metazoa > Chordata > Actinopteri > Siluriformes > Clariidae > Clarias > Clarias gariepinus. The sequence continues at coordinate 1,151,263 of NC_071107.1, forward strand.
ATCCTACTCACTGATGGCTGGGATATACCACATATGTCTCCAACCTCAAGCTGAAATGTGCCAGTAGCTAAAAATCCAAGGGTGGACAGGAGTTGGATGTGCACGGGAATGGCTTTCGTGCGATTTGTTTCTCTCTCCAACACTGGTCCTAAATCACGACACAAATCCAGCAGTACATTTTTGGGAAAGCGGTACCTACTTAGAAGCCACTCTGTGCTCTCGCCAAGCAGATCAGCGCGATCTTGGAAAACGCGCTCTCTACGGAGCGCATTGTTTGCCAAGTCTTCCAATAACGCAAGATAAGCCATTGCACTGAGACAAATATATTTCACATCTGTCTTTTATAGGGTTTGACACCAATTAAGCATCGTGTTTAAAACTAGACAAATTATAAATTGAGTGTTTTAAAGGAAACACAGGACATATGTGGATTGCTTAATGCTTACTTTGACACTCTTAAATGCTTTTTATGTGTAGTGTCGCTATTCTACCACTAGATTATCTGCGTAAGCATGCTCAGAGGTGTGCTTATATTTACACACATTTCTACGTATAAGTACAACTTGGTGAATCCCACACTTTGCGTGAAATTGTTCTTACGCACTCACTACGCACAAATCTGTCCGTACGCACCATTGATAAATGAGGGCCCTGGAGAATGCACTCTTGTGTGAAAGTAAAAACAGCTTATTTTTAAACACATTAGAAGGTGTTGGTTAATAGGACAATAATGCAGAATGAAAAAGTTTATATAGGTTAATGCACTGGTTTTAGTATGTTAACTATATTATGTATTTAATACGCCCTCTATTTAAACACTTTATTATGAACATATTATGAACGCTCAAGTTATGAATTTCCGCAGATACGAACAGACCACGATTCCACTTCCGGTTCAATCAAGCACATAGCTCAAGTGTACCATACAAAAAATAGACACTTGAGATACCAAAGTTTGCAATTATATACTATATTTGTAGTATGTAAGTGCTCTATTTTATGTGTTTGGGGGAGGGGCAGGGCGAGGGTTGGGGGGATGCAGGAGAATTGAGTCGGCCTCAACGGTTTCAACGAATCAGTTCAGAATCACGATGATAGAAAATAAATGTCTTGTAAATCTGTCCTGATGGTGAATAATCCTAATTCCGGAAAATCCTAAACAAAACAGAGTTTACAGTCCAATGCAGTGGAAAACAGCTCTGAGACAAAATGTCTCTAATTCCCCTTGCGATTTACAGGTACAGAGACAACACTGTTACATTTGTGTGAGATTAATTTTCTTAGGCACAGTTACGTTTTTTTGGGGGAAAGGGGACAGAGATTTAGTCAAGGGAATTTGTATGCTTTACATTGTATATTCATGTTAAAGGCATATAAGACTCACTTTATCCGACTTAAGAACAAATCATACTTACAAACATGCTTAGTTAACGAAACTCATTCCTAAGTTGGGGACTACCTGTATTACAAAGCCAAATCCTCATTTTATTCCCCAATTTTCAGCTTCATATATTCAACTTTAAAGTTTCCAGGTTATATGTTTAACATTTATTTCATGTTTCCATAAGTTTCATCATTAACAAAAAGTGATTTCCCTTTCGCTTAACACGATCCCCTGGGGCGTCCCATTTTCTACCTTACACTGACTTCATACTGTACCTCTTTACCAGAATAGTTCTTCCATCCAGCAAGGCTTTAACCCAATTAAGCAGGTTCTGTGGATTATGTTCAGTGGGGCGCCTGTAACAGAAATACCTGTGCAAACAAAAGTCAAACAGAGTTAAGCAGTATACAGTATATTTAGATTAAGATTATTGTTATATCTGTAGTTAATGTGGAGTTTGCTGAATTCTTGTATTTAAGGCATCACACTCTGGCACTGGTTGAGTCATCAAACACGATCTACTCGTTTGGATGTGGAGCACAAGGTCAACTGGGAAATGGCCTGAGGACCAATCAGTGTGTGCCGTTTCCTGTTGAGCTGCCACCAGGTGAGTACATTATTAGCAATCTTTTAATAACAGATGAATGTATTTACTTGTATTTATCGAGTGACAACTGGTCTTTTATTTTTGTATATAAAAGAATACAGCCCTGATCAGGCAATTAAGAAAATTACTGCTGGAGGGAATATTTCTGTTCTCTTTATCTCTGTAAGCAAAAAATCCTCTTTTTTTGCAAAAAATAGTGACTTATTGTGTCTTATTTCGTTTTTTTCTTTTATAATGTTTTTTTTTGTTTGTTTGTTTTTCTTATACAGGATGATGTAAAAACAGGTTCAAACCCGAGTTCATGTAACACCACAGCAGTGTTGAATGATGAAATGATTGATCGCTGGATTTCACCCTGTAACTCAAAAACCTGGAAAAAGAAACAAAGGTATACAGAAAAGCATCACTGCACATGAATAGCTGTTTTTAATAAATAGAATCATCTGAGTTCTGCCATGATGCATCACCATACAGTACAGTACATGACTCAAGTTATCCAGAGCATTTCTGTTCCAATACATTCCAATACATTATGGATAAACACACCAGTGAGAGTTAGAGACACGCCTCTGTATCTCACCCTGGTACACTCATGATTACAAATTGCTCTGATTCATTTATTTGAGCCACAAATTAAGCTGTAATCATCTTTAATATTCACTAAACACTTTTAGAACTTGTGTGTTCTTTGCACTGTAGGGAAATCCAGAAAATGTTCTCATCAGTGTCATGCATTAATGGGAGCTTCTGTGAGAAAAGGTATAAATATGCAAAAAAAATACATTAATGCTGATATTATCATATTATTACTATACAGTACTAATCACAATAATGTTGCATTTCTATTGTTAGCGGTGACCAGCATTATAAAACATCTAAACTGTATTCTGGTCTCGATTTATCTTTGGCTCGTCTTGCCTTTGAGAAGCTGGCCAAAAAGGACAATGTTCTACCAGAGGTAAGGCGATGAAATGAAATGAGATTTAATGGAATAGGAATGTTATTTATATTCCACTGTTATTGTACTTTTATATCAGAGCTATCATTCCTTTCCAGATCGAGACGGTGGTGGAGAAAGCTCTTCTGCCCTCTCTGAGCCCGGATGCTGCTGGTGTGGAAGCTCTGAGGGTTTACCTCATCCTGCCTGAACTCCTCCGAGTGCTGAAAAAACAAGGGCGTGGCACACAGCTCACTGTTGCACTGGCACGTGCCATCTTACAACTGAAGCCTGAGTCAATGGAGGTGTTGAGTATGTACTCTTTATGACATTGTTGCAGTTGTTTGAATTAAAGCTTTAAAAGAATATGTTTGTGTTTTTAATTTGTGCAAACTAATTTTTATTATTTTACGAATCATTTAAAAAGCATTTCACTTAATTAATTCATGTATAATGACGAAACAATGGTTTAGTACAGGGGTCTTCAATTCCAGTCCTGGAGGGCCAGTGTCCAACACAGTTTGGTGTGAATCTTCTTCTCAAACACAGCTGATTCAACTAGTCTTTTTGTACCTGAGAGTTTTTTGTACCTGAAAAAGCCTTTTTGTTAATTACTAAGTTCAGTGGGTGTGTTTGGGTGGTGGTAAATTACAAACTGTGCTGGTCACTGGCCCTCCAGGACTGGAATTGAAGACCCGTGGTTTAGTGGTTAGAGCTGCCGCCTTGCATCTCCAGGGTCTGGGATCAATTGGTGCAATGGGTCTGTGTGTGTGAAGCAATTTCTCCCTGTGCTTGGTGGGTTTCTTCCGTGTACTCCGGTTTCCTCCCACATTTGTCAATTGGCGTTCACAAATTGCCTGTAGGGTGTAAATGATAATGAGTATAATCTTTTTTTTTTGTTTTTTGAATGTGGTTGTGGGAGGCAAGGGGCTAACAAGCTGTTTGTACAGAGGCACAGCCAGGTAGACACGCGGTTGCCAGGCAATGCCGCCGTAAGGCAATCAGCCTGAACGCACCACACATGGCGGCGTGTCTATTTAAAGGTCCTAAAACATTGGCACTCCATGCGTCCATTTAGGTAGCACCAGTAAGTTATCATAGCCAAAGAAAGAAAAAAGGGAGCGACACGCCTCGGTTTAGTTTGTAGTTTATAGTGCAAATAATATATTCTCTCATAATATATATACAAATATATATATATATATATCCGTAGCCCACACCCTGCTATGGATTGTGAGGTTGTACTAACAGTCTCCTGGGACAGGCTCCAGGCCCCCTGAGACCCTGTAAGTGATAGAGAAGATGAAGATATAGAAGATACTGTACCACTGATACTCATTCTGTGTGAAACTCCCTCAGCAAGCCTGTGGACCAAACTGCCCTACTACTACTACAGGACTCTGGTGAAGATGTTTCACTCTGTGTGTGCTCACCGTATGTCACTGAGGAAAACAACATGTGACTGGACTGAAGTTTTACCACTGCTAAAGGTTCTGCAGAAACTTTACAATGTAAGAACTGGACTTTTTCTTACTCTGTTTAACTCTTTAACATATAAACTAACTCCTATTCCATTTGTTATGTACAGTATAATATAATGCTAAGCATACATATCCAGCAAAATAGATTATATATCACATAATAGATATAATATACTGTACATTTTCCTTCAGGTTAATAGTCAGAGAGCTGCATCACTGACTGAGGGTTACTTCCTTATCAAGGAACTCAATGACATCTTCACATTGGTAAGGACTGAAGTTAACAGATCATATAGTGTTATGGCATTAGAGACAGTACACATAAATATTTATTGTATGTTACAGTTTTATCATAGTACACCTTTGATTAAGAGCATAATGCTTTCCGGAAGTGTGCTTGTATATCAAAACACTCGCATATCAGAGGGAATTTCTGCCATAAGAAATAATGGAAACTCAGATTATTTGTTCCACAAACCAAAAAAATTAATATATAAAAATAATTCATACAAAATATAAAGGTAAAAATAAACCAAATTAACCTAAACTTTACTTTGAAAAAATAAATCCCGATAGATGAGTGTTTCCGTTAGTGTGTTTGTGTGTGTACACACTGTGTATTTGTGTGTGTGTGTGTGTGTGTGTGTGTGTGTGTGTGTGTGTGTGTGTGTAAAGCTGTTAAAGGACATGTGCGAAAGGATGACTTTCACACACACACACAACACACACACACATACACACACACACACACACACAAAATAAGAGATGCTTCACGCGCACACGTGGGCACAGTGTTATACTAAACAGTGCACGCGTGCAACGATGTTTATACAAGTTGCGCGCACTTCCGCAGCGCGCGAGAGAGAAAAACCATCAGCTAAGTTATAATCACGTGACCAGGTTACTCACAATTCGAGGTTCTACTGTACCTAAAAGCAGTATCAGTCTAGTGCTCAAAACATTTGGATCTCTGACTCTAATTGGATTTTCAATGCAAAGTGAATAAGTAAAAGTCTGTCTCAACAAAAAGTTTAAGGATGCATTTCAATGAAAAAAATAAACATTTGATCCCAAAGCAAAACATGACTAGTACTTGGTGGGAAATCCTTGTTGGCAAGGCGTTTTTTTTAAATAGTTGGTTGCCAGGTTTGCTCACTTCTCAGTAGGGATTTTGGTCCACTCGTGTCCACTTCGGGTGTCCTGGCCGATACCCGATGATGATTACCACACAAAATATAAGTATTTTTGTCTCTATTCTTTTGTACAGAACTTCATTTTTATGTTCTAAATTTTGTTTTGTCTTTTAGGTGGGACAACGTTCTTTAAAAGATCTTTTCCTTATAATGAGATTGGCAGAAGAGGAAGAGGTAAGATAATAGTGATTTACATAAAAAAAGGGACGGACCCTGGCATCATTTTATTCCCTACTCCTTCTTTCCTGTTTAGGAAATGACTGACAAATTTGTAGTAATTTTGGTGGATTGGCTCCTGTAAAGGTTTACACTGTTCCAAGTTTTCTTCATTTGTAGATAATGTCTTTCATGGTGGTTCACCGGAGTCCCTAAGACTTAGGAATGGCTTGGTATCCCTTTCCAGAGTGGTACTGTCATGAGTGGGGTGTTGTGGCAAGGTGTTGAACGCCGTGGGCGGAAGGAGCAGGCATAGAGGCAGAGGGGTGGTGTTAACCAAAAAAGAGTCTTTAATAAAGGTTAAACAAAGTATAAATAAAGATACAAACAAAGGAACAAACAAACTTAAACCATACTTAACTTTGTGCTAACAGGGGCTCTCTGGCAAGACACAGACAGGGGAACAAACACACGTCCTGTGACGAGACACAGGCAGGAGGAAACACAAAACACGTCCTGTGACGAGACACAGGCAGGGGACAAACGTAACAAGACACAAAACACGTCCTGTGGCGAGACACAGGCAGGGGACAAACATAACAAGACACAAACGAGGCGTGGAGCTGAAACTAGACACTAGGGAGGACGGGAGACACTAGAGAGAACGGGAGACACTAGAGACACTAGAGACACGGGAGACACGGGAGACACTAGAGACCACGAGAGGGACAGGACAAGGGCTAAAGACATGGCAATCAGCTAGGCATGGCTTCTAGCTAAACATGGCTAAGCATTGCTTAACCATGGCAGTTAGCTACACATACACCTAGCTAAGCATGTCTTCAGCCCCAACATGCACTAAGCTATACTTACCTAATAGCTTAAACACACTAGGGAATCGGGACACAGGAACACAGACAAAGACTACCCAGTGGCTAGGCGAGGCAGCCCTCCAAGGCTAAGCGAGGCAGCACTCACAAGCTAGTCGTTACTCCAAAGCCCGGAGGGACCGCACTCTAAACCTAGGCACACTGGGACGCTGGGGGAGAGGAAACACAGACAAGGGATACCCAGTGGCTAGGCTAGGGGACCCTCAAAGGCTAGGCTAGGGGACCCTCAAAGGCTAGGCTAGGGGACCATCATAGGCTAGGCTAGGGGACCAGCAAAGGCTAGGCTCAGGACACAAGCAAAGGCTAGGCTCAGGACACAAGCAAAGGCTAGGCTCAGGACACATCAAAGGCTAGGCTCAGGACACATCAAAGGCTAGGCTCAGGACACATCAAAGGCTAGGCTCAGGACACATCAAAGGCTAGGCTAGGGGACACCTAAAGGCTAGGCTCACTGGGCAACTCGGGGGAGAGGAAACACAGGATAGCTAGAGAAACAGAGGGGCTATGGCTAGAAGCATGCTAGTACTGTCACTGTACTATAAACTCAACATAGCATTTAGCTAATCATGCTCCTAGCCACACATACACCTAACTGCTTACCTGCTCTAGCTAACCACAAGAACACAGGAGGACAGGACTGAATCAGCTCCACTAACACAGACACACAAAACATACACAGAGACATTGCCAATAAGAGAGCCCAGGTCAACACAACTAAAATCAAAGTACAAATTAAACAAATAACAAAAACAAACCAAAATGCCCACATAACAGACAGTGGTATTCCCCAAAAATGCTCGACCCAGTTTCCCAGTCTAAACAGCTATTTATAGATTAATTGATGGCTACCTCGGTTCAGGTGTGCACTGCATCACCTGACCGAGGTGCCTGCTGGGAAACTGAGTCGGCCAACAAAAACTACAAAATAAAAACAGTGACCTCTAGTGGAGGACCCTTACAGTACCCCCCCCCTTAAACCGCTCCTCCGGAGCGCTATTGGTGGTCCCAAGGCACTTCCCTGGTGTTCCTTCACCCGACCCCGACGGGCTAGCTCCCGTAGTCAACTGTGTGGCGGAGGCAGCACCGGATCGCTGTTGTAGGCCGGGCAGAGGGGGCAGCACTGTATTGCTCTGAGAAGTAGAGCCCCTGAAGACAGTGCTGTGTTGTCCCCCAATCCGGGCGGCCGATGCAGTACTGGCTTTTCCTCCGCCGTGCAGCGGTGGGTGCCCGACATCGAAGCCGGGTGCTGGACGCTGTGCTGGGGTGTCGCTCCGAAGGTGGTGAGCCTTGAATAAGGGCTACTGGACGAAGGTGGGGGGCCTCCACATGAGGCCTGCTGGTGTTGCTGGGACCTCCTCGAGGCGCTCGGCGGCTGGTGTTGCTGGGACCTCCTCGAGGCGCTCGGCGGCTGCTGCTGCTGGGACCTCCTCGAGGCGCTCGGCGGCTGCTGCAGCGGTGGCCTCCACGTGAGGCGCGAAGGGTGCTGCAGCGGTGGCCTCCACGTGAGGCGCGAAGGGTGCTGCAGCGGTGGCCTCCACGTGAGGCGCGAAGGGTGCTGCAGCGGTGGCCTCCACGTGAGGCGCGAAGGGTGCTGCAGCGGTGGCCTCCACGTGAGGCGCGAAGGGTGCTGCAGCGGTGGCCTCCACGTGAGGCGCGAAGGGTGCTGCAGCGGTGGCCTCCACGTGAGGCGCGAAGGGTGCTGCAGCGGTGGCCTCCACGTGAGGCGCGAAGGGTGCTGCAGCGGTGGCCTCCACGTGAGGCGCGAAGGGTGCTGCAGCGGTGGCCTCCACGTGAGGCGCGAAGGGTGCTGCAGCGGTGGCCTCCACGTGAGGCGCGAAGGGTGCTGCAGCGGTGGCCTCCTCGTGAGGCGCGAAGCGTGCTGCAGCGGTGGCCTCCTCGTGAGGCGCGAAGCGTGCTGCAGCGGTGGCCTCCTCGTGAGGCGCGAAGCGTGCTGCAGCGGTGGCCTCCTCGTGAGGCGCGAAGCGTGCTGCCGCTTTAAAGTCCCAGCCCCCTCTGCTATGCCTTGGTGGGTCGAGCATTCTGTCATGAGTGGGGTGTTGTGGCAAGGTGTTGAACGCCGTGGGCGGAAGGAGCAGGCATAGAGGCAGAGGGGTGGTGTTAACCAAAAAAGAGTCTTTAATAAAGGTTAAACAAAGTATAAATAAAGATACAAACAAAGGAACAAACAAACTTAAACCATACTTAACTTTGTGCTAACAGGGGCTCTCTGGCAAGACACAGACAGGGGAACAAACACACGTCCTGTGACGAGACACAGGCAGGAGGAAACACAAAACACGTCCTGTGACGAGACACAGGCAGGGGACAAACGTAACAAGACACAAAACACGTCCTGTGGCGAGACACAGGCAGGGGACAAACATAACAAGACACAAACGAGGCGTGGAGCTGAAACTAGACACTAGGGAGGACGGGAGACACTAGAGAGAACGGGAGACACTAGAGACACTAGAGACACGGGAGACACGGGAGACACTAGAGACCACGAGAGGGACAGGACAAGGGCTAAAGACATGGCAATCAGCTAGGCATGGCTTCTAGCTAAACATGGCTAAGCATTGCTTAACCATGGCAGTTAGCTACACATACACCTAGCTAAGCATGTCTTCAGCCCCAACATGCACTAAGCTATACTTACCTAATAGCTTAAACACACTAGGGAATCGGGACACAGGAACACAGACAAAGACTACCCAGTGGCTAGGCGAGGCAGCCCTCCAAGGCTAAGCGAGGCAGCACTCACAAGCTAGTCGTTACTCCAAAGCCCGGAGGGACCGCACTCTAAACCTAGGCACACTGGGACGCTGGGGGAGAGGAAACACAGACAAGGGATACCCAGTGGCTAGGCTAGGGGACCCTCAAAGGCTAGGCTAGGGGACCCTCAAAGGCTAGGCTAGGGGACCATCATAGGCTAGGCTAGGGGACCAGCAAAGGCTAGGCTAGGGGACCAGCAAAGGCTAGGCTAGGGGACCAGCAAAGGCTAGGCTCAGGACACATCAAAGGCTAGGCTCAGGACACATCAAAGGCTAGGCTCAGGACACATCAAAGGCTAGGCTCAGGACACATCAAAGGCTAGGCTAGGGGACACCTAAAGGCTAGGCTCACTGGGCAACTCGGGGGAGAGGAAACACAGGATAGCTAGAGAAACAGAGGGGCTATGGCTAGAAGCATGCTAGTACTGTCACTGTACTATAAACTCAACATAGCATTTAGCTAATCATGCTCCTAGCCACACATACACCTAACTGCTTACCTGCTCTAGCTAACCACAAGAACACAGGAGGACAGGACTGAATCAGCTCCACTAACACAGACACACAAAACATACACAGAGACATTGCCAATAAGAGAGCCCAGGTCAACACAACTAAAATCAAAGTACAAATTAAACAAATAACAAAAACAAACCAAAATGCCCACATAACAGACAGTGGTATTCCCCAAAAATGCTCGACCCAGTTTCCCAGTCTAAACAGCTATTTATAGATTAATTGATGGCTACCTCGGTTCAGGTGTGCACTGCATCACCTGACCGAGGTGCCTGCTGGGAAACTGAGTCGGCCAACAAAAACTACAAAATAAAAACAGTGACCTCTAGTGGAGGACCCTTACAGGTACATGTCAATTACTTTGTTTCTCACCTGCTCTTGAATTTTTTCAATCATTTTTTTAAATCATTTAGCTTTTTTGAGATTTCTTGATTCAACGGGTCTGGCAGTAATCAGTCCTGGGTGCGACCTTTCCAAAAATCACAGTTTATTCATGAATTAGCAAGGGGTGGGCAATTACTTTTTCACATAGAGTCAGGCAGCCTTGGACAGATTTTTTCCCTTAACAAATAAAGCCATCATTTAAAAATAGCATTTTGTATTTACTCGGGTTATCTTTGTGGTAATATTGAAATTTGTTTGATGATCTGAATCATTTAAATGTAACACATATGCAAAAAAATATTAGGAAGGGGTAAACACTTTTTCACAACACTTTACAGTATATGCACATTATTTATTATTATTATGTAATATTAATATTATATTGTTGTTGAACATAAGGCATGGTGCATACAATTAATGCAATTAACAAAGAAGATTTGCTTTTCAAATTTTGGTATCTTACTTAACATAGTCAAATACGTAGGCGATCAGAAGAGCGATCAGGACCAATTAAACTTGATGCAGTGTAAATCAGAAAGAAAGGAAATGTTACAATTATAGTATACTGTTCACAAAATTGTCTAATTATCTAAATAATTACACAAACTGCAGCAAATTATGAAAGGTACCAAGCACTCTGTATTTTATACTATTAAGAGACTGTCTAAAGCATTAGACCTGAGGCAGAATACAACAACCTAACTGTATAAAGTCACACACTCTAAGATCTCAGTCACCGTTAGCTTTGATTACACTCACTATGGTGTCCAGTTCATGTGTGAAAATGATTCATCACGCTCCCAGAACCACACATGTATGTACGGTAGACACTATGCATGATGGGTGCACCGCTTCCTGCACGTCCCTTCTTACCCTGACACGCAATCTGGACTCATAAGATGAGTCACGTGACCTTTTTCCATCGCTCCAAAGTCCAATCTTTATGCTTCCCGGCTCTCAAACTTAAGCCTTTTTTAATGAGTCTCACTAACAAGTGAAATCACCGTGGGTGTAATTTATACATCTGTTGGAGGTTTTACCCTCCATTGAAAAAAAACAACAATTAATTAAAATGACTGATGAACGTTTGGCAAACAAAGAATGACATGTCCTCAGACACCTCTCCATAGGTGGAGATCTAAACCCCCCAATGTTGAACCCAAAGTCATGCCCTTGAAAATCACAACCATTGGGTCACTGTCTCTATCCAATGTCTTGAAATTCTCTCTGTTGTTACAGGGGCTAATACACATTGATGAACAACTAGGTATTTTCTTCAATGTTTTGGTATGTAGTCATCACATATAATGCATTTTAAAAGAAACTAAAATTCAACGTTTATAATGTTTGTGGTTTTCTTATTCCCATATTTTGCTTGTTTGTTTGTTTGTTTGTAGGAAAATACATTTCTTTATACAAGCTATCCTTTTATCCTTGACATAAACAGTAAACGCACAGCATTCAGGGTAAGTAGACTTGGGCACAGACATACATACAGTAGACGCTGCATTCGAATCTACTCTGTCTGACCAAATGTGTAATTTCCTTTATGCAGATTTTACAGTTACATCATGGACAAACGCTTGTGTTTGACATTCAAAACACACTGCATGTGAACAGACAATCGGTTCTGGCCGACACACTTGAGTACCTGAAAAAGGGCTGCCATGATTTTTCTCTTCCTTTAAAGGTTTGTTTAACATGATGGAGTTATTTTATTACTACGATAATAAAAAAATATTTGATTGTTGCTGTTTTTTTTTTTTTCAAATAACATTTCACACTTGTTTATAGGTCAAATTTAATCTGGAGGATGGGTTAGATTACGGAGGCGTGCGTGCTGGATTCTTCACCCTGATTGGACAGGAAATAACAAAAGCCTCCAGAGTAATCCAGGTATCTGAGGACTCGGGACTCGTCTGGTTCTCTGCAGTAAGTCAGATTTTTAATTATGCTGGGGGAGAACATTAACACAAGACTAATGTTTAAACCAATATAGATGAAACTTTTCTTAATTGGTTGTAGGATTCTGAATACAGTCAGGAGGAATTCTTCTACTTTGGCGTCATGTGTGGCTTGGCCTTTTATAATCACTGTTTTATGAACATCGGCTTCCCGGTGGTACTGTTCAAGAAGCTGCTGGACCTCAGACTGACTCTGCGTGACCTGGAGGAGCTGTCGCCAGTGGAGGCCAGGTGGAGCATCATTTCTTTAAAAAAAAAAAATTGTCGTAAATTAAAAATTTTAAAAGATGAACATATAAACATAAGAAATAAAAATCCTTGTAAAAACAAGTTTCTCCCCAACCCCCAACATAGAAGCCTAAAGAATTTACTGACAGAAGACGAGGATGTTGTGGAGGAGCTCTATTTGGATTTCACAGTAAGATTAATTACATGAGTTTTAATGGATGTTGAAAAGATAAAAGATTTCTGTATAAGGTTTGTATCTTTTCTTAGATAAAAGGAAAAGAACTTATTCCAAATGGAGCAGAAATCCCAGTCACAAAAGCCAACAGGTACTGTAAAAGATGCCTCTTTTTTAAACTACCATTTTTATGCATTTATACTATTATTCTGTATATGATCAACCTGGATATTTAAATCTTGTGATCACATGACCAACATGCAGCAATTACATCTACATCATACTAATCTAAGACCCCATTACACTCTGACAAAGACCATCAAGTTCTCTCTGCATCCCTAAAGATATCAAAGAACGGAGTAAAATTTGAAAAATGAGCGTTTATCAAGTTTATACTACTTCCTCACCACATCCCTGTCACGATATGTGTATCATGCTTTCACCAGTTTCCTTCCACACATCACAATCACTCATTCACCAGGTGCAGGAAAATCGAACCAATTTATTACTATGTCCAATCAGATGCTCTTATCATGCAGTCATTGCATCATGTGGGTGGGTATAACTTAAAACAGTGGTCTTCATCAAGAAGTGAGGGTGTGAGGAACTGGATCCAGTATTTATAGAAACTCTCTGAATTTGACATAGACGTTCTGATAACCTGCTGCATGAGTGCCGTAAGGATGATAAGAGACTAGAAAGAAAGCAATATCAACTTAATGTGGGCTTCTATAATGTGACATGGACCTACCATGCTCACGCACAAGCCTGAAGAGGGCGCTGTGAGAACTCCAACAACACCATGACATCCCGACGACAACTCGGTCAGAACACCGTCTTTCCTGTCCATGCCATGCTTGTAGTACATCAATGAACTCATTAAGCCGTTAAGTGGTCAATGGCGTCTTTATTAGGTTCTTATTAAGTTCCTGCTATGTCTTGCTTCAACCACGTCCTCACCAGGCTTTATTTGTAGGTTAAGTCCAAAAACAGCATGGTAGAGCCACATCAAGAGAGACAATATTATGTTCTTAGTAATTTCTACTGCATTCCTGCCAAAATCGGCAAATTTTTACTTGTTTTTCCACTTTTTTGGGGAATGTACTGGAAACGTGGACCAGTGTGATTGGTTTGGTAATGAGCTGCACACTTATCAAAATAGAGCATGTATTTAACTGAAGTGTATAAGCACTTTTCTCACTAAACATAGAAGGCACTAATCATTTATCCTTGGACGTTGTCTTGATCATTGGAGTCTTTATTGCAATATCTACTGTACATTTCTTTTTCATAGTAAAACAGTCAATTGACACATTCAGGACCTTTGGTGAGGATCAGGGGTGCTTGAGTAGTTGCATTTAGTTACCATAGTCAATAATTATTTTGTTATATTTGTACATTTTCCGGAGTATTGAAGTTGAATCCATGTACGCTGGAGCCTGTCCCAGGGGGACTCAGGGCACTAGGTGGGTACACCCTGGGGTGGCCTATCCATCATCGCAGGGGACACTCACACACTTACTGGTAATTTGGAAATGACAATTAGCCTAATCTGCATGTCTTTGGACTGTGTGAGTACCGGGAGGAAACCCTCCAAACACAGGGCGAACATGGAGACGCCACATATTCACTGGCTGGTGCCTTCCCGCGCTATACAACATACTTTGCTCTATAGTTAATGAAAGTAAATGAAGTAATTTCTCAACATCAATTTAAATATTTATTTATATATTTAAATAAGTTAGCCTGTTTTCTTTGCTAATGTTCTATTCAATGCAATTCAATTTTATTTATATAGTGCTTTTAACAATGGTCATTGTCTCAAAGCAGCTTCACAAAAATAAAAGAAATTCATAAAAAAAAAAAAATTATAAAAAAATTATAATGATAATAATAAATTGTGTATGTGTGAGAAAAATGTGTCTAGATTATAATGAGATGAATGAATGAAATGTCTCTGATGAGCAAGCCAACGGTGACGGCGACAGTGGCAAGGAAAAACTCCCTGAGATGGTAATAGGAAGAAACCTTGAGAGGAACCAGACTCAACAGGGAACCCATCCTCATTTGGGTGATAACAGATAGAGATGATATAACACCATGTGTGTTATGCAGCTGAAAGTACAATATAACAGAAATTCTTTAAATTAACATGAAGTCCAGTTCAGCACAGGGACGAGTCAGTAGGTGCAGGTTAGATTAGCATCAGTTCCAGTATAACAAAAATGTAAGGCAAAGTTTAGCTTATGGTAAATATTGTCAATGTACAGAGTGTAAAATACTCCTCCTAAGATTTTAATATATATAGTAAAAGTTGTTTTTTACATAAAAATATTAGATTGATTTCCTTTTTTATGTTCGTTTATACTTTAGTACATGTAAACGGTTGTTTTTGGCTGGATAAGTACGATTTCTCTATAAATAGGATTTTATCTTTTAGTTGTGTGTAATTTCTCAGTATTTTGTCCATTTAGTAAAACAATTTGTTTACAACATATTGAATACTTTTACAGGCAGAAATATGTGGACTTGTACGTCGACTTTGTTTTGAACAAGTCAGTAGAAAACCAGTTCAAGAAATTTAAGGAAGGTTTTTCTCGTGGAAACCCCTATGACTTTTGGAAGATGTTCAAGCCTGAGGAGCTCAGAGACTTACTCTACGGAACGTCTAAATATGATTGGGAGGAGCTTCAAAAGGTACAAAACCATTTAGGTACATTTCTCAGAGTTTTGGATTTCTATAGCAGTGATAATAGATATATTTCCTCATAATGGTCATATTTCCATCAGGGAGTCATTTATAAACAATGTGGACCCTCAGATGAACTCGTCCAGCACTTCTGGTCTGTTTTCTTCGAGCTGGATGAGGAGCACAAGAAGAAGTTTTTGAGTGAGTACAACACTTGGATAGAGGTGATAATGAAATAGCAAATTTGTTGTAGCTTAATTTTGTGATTCATTATTCACTATATTAAAATGCATTAGGTTTGGATGAATAAATGAATGGATGGATAGATGGAGGGATTGAAGAATGCATGCATGTATTATAGGATGGATGAATAAATATATGAAATTCATGCTCTTTTGTTGCAATTTTTATTCATGACATCTTTGTTAAATACTGTAATGACTTTACTACATAATACTTTGTTCATTTGTTTTCTCATAGTAACCTTAGAGAGAGTGCACATACATTTATTATTATTTTTTTTAAAAGAAAGTACATTGAAGTATCGCATTGTACATATTTTTGGCTAAATGAATATCGATCTAAACAAATCTTCTCCAGCTTTTGTTTATGGAACCGATCGCCTGCCTGTAGGGGGAATCTCTAAACTGCGACTGACAATAACAAGATGCAACTACAGTGACGCAGATGACCGTTTCCCCTCTGCACAGACCTGTTTTGGCATTTTGCACCTTCCGAATTACAGCAGCATCCATATACTTCAAAGCAAACTCACTGATGCCATCACATTGTGTGAAATTTTTGGACAAAGATAAAAGTGTTTCACATCAACTTCTTTCTTCGTATGTGACCTGTACGCGTACTAACCTGTGTGACTTGATATGGCGTTACATACACATATCATTAAAACAGTGATAGGTTATCAGCCTAAAATAATAATAACTTGTTACAGTTCCTATGTTTACTCATTTGATGGTCTAAGGGTTATTATATACTCTTCCTTGTAGTGGATCACACTAATCTGTATATTGTCATTTAAATGGGTTTGTATTGTAATTTTAGACCTTGTTTCCTCATTTCTTTTTTTTTCTTCTTCTGGGTACTACAGTATGTTCTTGTACTATGCTCTTCGTGTGTTATGTTCTTTATGTTGTGTGTGTATAATATTTCTGCTATTTTCTATTCTAGAAAAAACTATTTTGGTAACCCTAAGATTTACGATTTGCCTTTGATAAGAAATGTTCTGGATCCAAGAATCTCAGGAGAAGCTTTAATAAAGAGATAAGTACATCAAACATTCCCCGTCTCTGTCTGGTGTTGCTCAAGTTCTGTATTATATATATATGTATATATATATAAAATAACACATATGGAATTAGGTAATTACGTACCAACAAGAAAAACAACAGTTAGTTGTTATTTTAAGACACAGAGGTCGGCCTTTCTGTAATAGTTCTTGCAAGAACAGTATTGTCAAGTGCATTTGCAAAATCCGTCCAGCACCATAATGAAACTGGCTCTCATGAAGGCCGTTCCAGGAGGGCGAGACCAAAACCTACCTCTGCCACAGACGAGAAGTTCATTTAGAGTTATCAGCCTGAAAAATGACCAATTAACAACCAGCACCTCAGATTAGAGGCGTTATGAAGTCTTTACAGAGCAGAAGCAGCAGAAACATCTCACCATTAACTGTTCAAAGGAGATTAATGCATTTTTGGACGCCTTCAGCATTCCTTTACAATGTAGAAAGAAATAAAAATCAGGAACCATCATGGAGTTAGAAAGTGTTCTAAAACTTTTGAATAGTAGTGTATATACAGGTGCATCCCAATAGATTAGAGTATCATTGAAAAGTTAAGTTGAAAACTCAAAATTCAGTATTGCAGAATTTTTTTTTTTTTTTTGTAAGTTTTTTAACACAAATGTTGGCCTATTGAAAAGTATGAACATGAACATGTACAGGACTCAACACTTGCTCGGGGTTCCCCTTGCGTAAATAACCTGGCGACTACAGACGAAAAGGACTGGACTGTTGCACAGTGGGTCCAAAGTCCTTTTTTTTTAGTTAGGCCTGCGGGAAACTAAGGAGACACTGCGCAGGGCAATAGGAACCTTTAGGACCAGAGTTGGGAATGTCTGATCTGGTGGAAAACCAGTTTTGTGGTTGGTTTCTCTACGTAAGGATGTCTGCAAAGTTTTGGCCAGGTGCATGTCAAAAATAAATGTGGAAAAAGTGGAAAAACATTTTTTTTCATTCGCCTGAAGTTCTATCATACCTGAATGTTTTGGATGTATATTTGTCTAGACACAGACTATAGAAAGTGTTTCCACATAAGGACCAGGGGGCGCTGTTTTATGGGCATAGGAACCTTCAAACCTCATCATATTATAATACCATACAACCATGTTCACTCTGTAACACTCTCACTCACTCACTCACCGTATATAACGTTTTATCCTGTATTCATGGTCACAAGGGGCCTGGAGCCCATCCCTGGAGACTTAGAGCACAGGGCGGGGTACACCATGGACAGGGTGTAGGACACACACACACAAACACACACACACACACACACACACACACACACACACACACCACCATGCATGAGGAGAACACGTAAACTCCATGCACACAAACCGCGAGGTGGGTATCGAACCCGGACCCTGGAGGTGCAAGGCGAACAATTATTGTATAAAGACTTTTACTTAAATAAATACAAAACCACATTTATAAATTCATTGTTAAAATGAAAACCCTAATGAAAGCTTAATTTTTTACAGTAGATCTGTAGGAAATGACATTTTATGTATTTATGTAACTTTTAATGAAATGAAATGAAATGTGCATAAATTATGCATTTGGCCTCTTATCTTGCTGTCAGTGGACACAGTCACGTGATCAGTGACGCCACAACATAAGCTTCTCCTACATTCCCGAATAGTGTCTCATATATAATGTAGTGGACTAGCTAGTGCGCAGGCGGCGCCGGTGAAGCGTGTGGGTGCTATAGTGAGCCTGTGTAGGGTGTGTAGGAGGATTTGGGACGAGACCTTAGCTGTAACTTCCTTGTTATTATCATAACATACGGAGAAGCAGAAAATAAGCTGCTGTAAGTGAAACGGGTATGTGCCTTCCAAGGTAGGTCGTTTCTTACAAATTGTTATTCGGCATATTTGGTTACTTTCGCTTGCTAACGCTAATTAGCATGCTAGCTTGGCATTTTGGACAGTGCTCAGTGTTTGCTAGTTATGCTAGGTGCCTAGCTTTATCTGTATTTAAGACTTAAATGTATTTTAAGCTTCAAAGGTAATGATTTAAACATGTACAGTGTGTGTGTGTGTGTGTGTGTGTGTGTGTGTGTGTAAATAAGAGTGAAAATGACTCATGATTTATTTAAATATATCCTTGTATTAAAAATGTTTGATAAAACAAATACACAGCTAGTTGTTACAGTTGATTCAGGGAGAGATGTGGAGGTGTTAACTAGTTCACCAGGTTAGCAGATGTGGAGGTGTTAACTAGTTCACCAGGTTAGCAGATGTGGAGATGTTAACTAGTTCACCAGGTTAGCAGATGTGGAGGTGTTAACTAGTTCACCAGGTTGGCAGATGTGGAGATGTTAACTAGTTCACCAGGTTAGCAGATGTGGAGGTGTTAACTAGTTCACCAGGTTTTCAGATGTGGAGGTGTTAACTAGTTCACCAGGTTAGCAGATGTGGAGGTGTTAACTAGTTCACCAGGTTAGCAGATGTGGAGATGTTAACTAGTTCACCAGGTTAGCAGATGTGGAGATGTTAACTAGTTCACCAGGTTAGCAGATGTGGAGGTGTTAACTAGTTCACCAGGTTAGCAGATGTGGAGATGTTAACTAGTTCACCAGGTTAGCAGATGTGGAGGTGTTAACTAGTTCACCAGGTTGGCGGATGTGGAGATGTTAACTAGTTCACCAGGTTAGCAGATGTGGAGGTGTTAACTAGTTCACCAGGTTTTCAGATGTGGAGGTGTTAACTAGTTCACCAGGTTAGCAGATGTGGAGGTGTTAACTAGTTCACCAGGTTAGCAGATGTGGAGATGTTAACTAGTTCACCAGGTTAGCAGATGTGGAGATGTTAACTAGTTCACCAGGTTAGCAGATGTGGAGGTGTTAACTAGTTCACCAGGTTTTCAGATGTGGAGGTGTTAACTAGTTCACCAGGTTAGCAGATGTGGAGATGTTAACTAGTTCACCAGGTTAGCAGATGTGGAGGTGTTAACTAGTTCACCAGGTTAGCAGATGTGGAGGTGTTAACTAGTTCACCAGGTTTTCAGATGTGGAGATGTTAACTAGTTCACCAGGTTTTCAGATGTGGAGGTGTTAACTAGTTCACCAGGTTTTCAGATGTGGAGGTGTTAACTAGTTCACCAGGTTGGCAGATGTGGAGATGTTAACTAGTTCACCAGGTTTTCAGATGTGGAGATGTTAACTAGTTCACCAGGTTTTCAGATGTGGAGGTGTTAACTAGTTCACCAGGTTTTCAGATGTGGAGGTGTTAACTAGTTCACCAGGTTGGCAGATGTGGAGATGTTAACTAGTTCACCAGGTTTTCAGATGTGGAGGTGTTAACTAGTTCACCAGGTTTTCAGATGTGGAGATGTTAACTAGTTCACCAGGTTTTCAGATGTGGAGGTGTTAACTAGTTCACCAGGTTTTCAGATGTGGAGGTGTTAACTAGTTCACCAGGTTAGCAGATGTGGAGGTGTTAACTAGTTCACCAGGTTAGCAGATGTGGAGATGTTAACTAGTTCACCAGGTTAGCAGATGTGGAGATGTTAACTAGTTCACCAGGTTAGCAGATGTGGAGGTGTTAACTAGTTCACCAGGTTTTCAGATGTGGAGGTGTTAACTAGTTCACCAGGTTAGCAGATGTGGAGATGTTAACTAGTTCACCAGGTTAGCAGATGTGGAGGTGTTAACTAGTTCACCAGGTTAGCAGATGTGGAGGTGTTAACTAGTTCACCAGGTTTTCAGATGTGGAGATGTTAACTAGTTCACCAGGTTTTCAGATGTGGAGGTGTTAACTAGTTCACCAGGTTTTCAGATGTGGAGGTGTTAACTAGTTCACCAGGTTTTCAGATGTGGAGGTGTTAACTAGTTCACCAGGTTTTCAGATGTGGAGATGTTAACTAGTTCACCAGGTTTTCAGATGTGGAGGTGTTAACTAGTTCACCAGGTTGGCAGATGTGGAGATGTTAACTAGTTCACCAGGTTTTCAGATGTGGAGGTGTTAACTAGTTCACCAGGTTTTCAGATGTGGAGGTGTTAACTAGTTCACCAGGTTGGCAGATGTGTAGATGTTAACTAGTTTACCAGGTTGGCAGATGTGGAGATGTTAATTAGTTCAAGACAACAATTTAACTAAGAAAGTCAAAATGTATTTCTGAAATAAACTGTAGTTAAAAAAAAAATATCTATGTGACATAGGTAGAGGTGCCAATATTTATAATAATTTTAATAATAATAATACAGGTCCTTGTCATCATCACGTGTTATCCTGGTCAGGATTGTGGTTATGATTTCGACACTTATCTTAAGAAATGCCTGGATTTAGGTTGGAACACACCCTGGATTGGAGGTCGTTCTATCACGAACCGTGACATTAATAATGATAACACTGCTATTAATAATGGGCGGTACGATGATGTAGTGGTTCGCACTTTCACTCCACACCTGCAGGGTCGAGGGTTCGATTTCCGCCTCGGATTTGTGAGCTTGTGTGGAGTTTGAATGTTCTCCCCGTGCTTGGTGGGTTTCGTCCCACGTCCAAAGACATGCAGGTTTTTGCAGATACTTGGCGTTCCCACATTGCGTCCAGGCTGGTATAGGCTCCTGTTCTCTGGGATAGGCTCCTGTTCTCTGGGATAGGCTCCTGTTCTCTGGGATAGGCTCCTGTTCTCTGGGATAGGCTCCTGTTCTCTGGGATAGGCTCCTGTTCCTTTTACTGTATACAGCATAGGGCGTCATATAGAAGATCAATAGTTTTCCATGAAGACGGTCATGTCCTCGGCTGACGCTGACAGCTGTTCTCTGAAGACTCGTGTCCTCTTCAATAATTCTTTTGATTGTGTAAAGCTGCTTTGCGACAACGTCAGTTGTTAAAAACACTATACAAATAAAATTGAATTGAATGATTTCATCTTCATGGACTACTTGGGGTGGTGTTGACTCAGTGTGCTAAGGCTCTGAGCTCCAGTTCGAGCTCCAGTTCGAGCTCCAGTTCGAGCTCCAGCTCTGCCAAGTTGCTGCTGTTGGGCCCTTAATCAAGGCCCTTAATCCCGTCTGCTCCCAGGGCGCCGCATAATGGATGTGAAGAATAAAGAATCTCACTGTGCAGTAATGTACTGTATATGTGACTGAATACGTATGTACAGTATAAGCCTGAACTTTTACTTTATCTGCGTCAGGATTTCAGTCAGAATTCCGTAGTCCTTCCCAGGACGACACAGGACACATTTCATGTGGAAACGTCTTGGAGCGAGGCCAGGACTGTACGAGTGATGTGGCAATAACTCAGCCGAGCCAAAGTGGTGTTGCTGAATGAGTGTGTGTACAGTTCACGCAGACAGCTGCATCTCTTTCGCAAGCTAACAAACCATAAAAAACTTTCCTTTAAATAGAGGACACAAAAATGACATGTGGATAAATAAATATGACATAATCTAAGGAGTGGTTGTTACCTGATGGACTGTGGTCCAGATTTAAACTAAAAAAAGATTAAGCTGAACAGTGTATTCAAAAACTAGCACTTTTCTTAACTACCCTGTATTATATTCCAGTATCGTTTTTTTTTTTTTTTTTTTTTTTTGCAGAAGTGGTTTGCAGTCACGTATTTTATTTACATTTATAAGAAACTGGAACAAAACTGGTCACATGATGCAAAAGACTTTGTCACACTCGCTCCTTTCTTTTTTTTTTATACAAATCCCAGCCATTTAATTTCTATATGGAAATACTAAAGGATTTTGTACATAATTACACAGACATGATAGACATATATAACATAATTGGTAAGCATATTATATGATGCCTAAGACTTTTGTACAGGACTTTCTATTATTAAGACTTTCTTGTTCAGCTTTTTCAAAACATCACAGCTATTTCTTCCTATTTCTGTTCCAGGCTCGTCATCCAGTCGAAGAGGAGAAAGCCGGGCCACGTAGCCTGAGGCTTCACTGCCCGCCATCTCTCCTGTTTGTCCTTTCTTCCCATCTCTCTGTGTTTGTGTGTGTGTGTGTGAGCGGCGATGCTGTGCTGGGGCAGTTCGGCTTTGGGTCAGCTCGGCCTCGCCGTCCCCGAAGCCGCCGTGTTTGAGCCGCGGAGCTGCTGCGTGTTCGATGGCAGAGGACTGAAAGAGGTGGCGTGCGGCGGGCAGCACTCGCTGTTCCTGATGCACGACGGGAGCGTTTACACGTGCGGGTCCAACAGTCACAGACAGCTGGGACACGAGAGGCCTGGAGGCAAGCCTGGTAAGGATGGAGGAGACGATGATGTGCATCAGATTGTAGAATCATAATTTAAAGAATCCTGATAACTATGAATTTGTAATCAGAATAGTCATATATATAATGTATATTGTTATGTATAGATAAAGTCTCTATTCTTTTACCCTCATGACATAACCAAGGTACGTTAATAAAACATGATTTTACAGGATTCAAAGCTGACTTCCTTTCGCCACTCTGGCAAAGGTGATTTATTTTTTCCCAATAAGAGCATGTTTTTATTCTTCATTTTTCACACCATAAAAGAAAGAAAATTGGGCAGAAAGGAATGATTTTATTTGCATCATAAGTATAGAACGTCCCACACTCCTCTGCTCCAGCACCACCTGCTCATATTCACTGTGAAGTTTATCTGCTGAATACTGAATGTGCCAGAATATTTCACCGAGGTGAGTCATTATTCACAACTGAGACGCAGGAGTGTGAAGCTTATGTGTTCTTCAGTGATGTTCGGTGAGTTTCTGTTGGAGCAGAAGTGAGATGAGTAAAGTTTGGCCAGACAGAGATGGTGTATAAAAGTATAAAATATACCAGACAAACTGTAAATAATTTGAGTTGCTCCGTCCTCTTAAAATATATATATATATATGGCATGAATCAGTGAATTCAGTGTTTGTATTACCTAATAACTGTGTGTGTGTGTGTGTGTCCACAGAGCTGGTCGGGGCACTGGATGCCCAGAAGATTGCAGGTGTCGCATGTGGGCAGGCCCACTCTCTGGCCCTGAGTGAGCAGGGGCAGGTGTTTGCGTGGGGAGCGGGCGAGTGGGGGCAACTCGGTCTCGGCACGGCAGAGGAAGCCGTTCGGGTTCCCAGGTGAGATGAAGAACTAGACGATTAGTGAGAGAACCTTGATTAGGCTTGTGTAATTGATAGTTTTTTTTTTATTTCCACATGATATCGTGTTGTCACCTGATATGCTGATATTTATGCTTCGGTGTATTTCATTGTATTATATGATACTGGATTGTGATCCATTCTGTTGTATTGAAATACATTACATTACGTTGCATTGCATAACATTATTAAACTACACTATGTTACATTGCATTATTTTACGTTACATCACGTTGTATTGCATTACGTTACATTTTACTGTGTTGGTTTGCATCGCATTGCAATAAACTACATTGTTACATTATGTTGAATTGTTTTACATTACATCGTTACATTCCGTTCTATTAAACTACATCCGATCCCCGAAATTCACAGGGTAACTTTACGTTCCTAGAGAACGCGTAAATTGTAAAAAAACATGAATTTTGGATGTGGTCAAAAAATGCCTTTTAATGCCTATCTTTATAGTTTAAACTTTAAAAGTTCCCCTAAAACACTTTAATTTCATTTCAAATTCAGCTTAATACATTACCTTTAAAAAATAAATAAACTCATATACTGTACTGTACTGTACTGCTGTGTCTCCCGCAGTGCTAGAATGTAAAATCCTGATGTTACCCCTGTACTGTGTATATAAGCGCGTTTTCTTCGCCGTCAGTACTGTAGTGTAAGTACGGTAATAATTCACCGTAATCACAAGCTGCATTTTCCTATACGATCGCTTTGTGTTCAGTACGAAAATACTGAACACAAAGTTCAGTTCAGTACGAAATAAATAAAGTATTATATTTATTATTATTTTTATTATTTTATTATTAATATTTTTATATTTTGTATGGAAATTTCACTGAATTTACGTTTGTTATAAAATTAGTAAATGATATTGTTCTTAATAGTTTAGCGTTAAAACACGTGAAAAATTATATATTGGCACTAAAAAAGCCATATTTGAGGATATTTTGCGGTTTCTGCAAACCAATTTAGTTAGGTACTAAGGAAAAGTCCGCGAACATCTGAGGCCGCAGACTCTGAACCGCGACTTCACGGGGGTCGACTGTACATTACGTTATGTTATGTTGTTTTGCGTTATATTATGTTATGCTACATTTAGGTTGCCTTGCGTTCCGATAGCAGACCTGCGACCTTTTGTGCAGCTGGTAATAAACTTAAGTCCTCTTTCTACTTAAACCTGAGATTGTACTTTAAAAACATTTTATTTTTACCTACCTGTTCTAAACAACTAATAACAGTAAAAAAAAAGTAACTTATTGTGATATTTTAAGTTAGATGAAGAGAAATCAAAAATGTACCTTAATTGACTTTATATAATCCTGTATGTCTGTGAGGCTGTGGGACCTTTTACGTCCTGTTATATATCAGACCATTTACCATAAGTGACATCAGACCGGCGGTAGCTTTGATAAGGGAAGTTCAGGGTGATTATTTAAGGTGCCAGATTTCTATTGGAAAATGCTTTTGCTCAAAAACAGACTGCATTTTTTTGTATTTAAAATTCTTATTCAAATAATAATAAAAAAGTTAACGTTTTTACTTAAATGATTCCCCGATATTCAAATTTCTTCTCCTATGGCAGAATTTCTGTCCATATTATTTACATAAGGAGATGAAATTACAAAGAATATGCTTTTTTGTGTGTTATTTATAATGGAGTTATTGTAAAATCGAATTAGTCTTGTATCTAAACGGAGTAACTGTTTGTATTTCTTATGTTGCCTGGATGTACAGGTTGATTAAGAAGTTGTGTGAGCATCAGATCTCACAAGTCATGTGTGGCAACCAGCACTGTATCGCACTTTCTAAAGGTGAGACGAATTCCTTATTATTGTACCGTGTGTACTCCTGTGAGACGCTTATTGTGTGTGTTTGCTTTTTTTTTTTTTTTTAAGGCAGTTGTGTTGTTACAGACTCTTACTGTATGTTCTGACTGTCTGCTTCTTCTTCACCGTCTCAGATGGTCAGCTGTTCACGTGGGGTCAGAACTCGAGCGGTCAGCTGGGTTTAGGGAAAGGCGAGCCGAGCTCTCTGTCTCCTCAGCCCCTCAAGTCTCTGTGTGGGATCCCACTGGGTCAGATCAGCGCAGGAGGAGACCACAGCTTCGCCCTGTCTCTCTCGGGGGCCGTGTTCGGCTGGGGCAGGAACAGCGCCGGGCAGCTGGGCCTCAATGATGAGCAAGGTGAGGGGTAGAGAGGAGCAGCGGTGGTAGTGTTGATGAGAGGGCTGTAATTTATTTATTAACTTTAATATAAGTTATTTATAATACATTATTATTGTTTTCTATGTAATTGACTGATGATGTCAGAGCTCTATATATGCACACAGACAAGAAATATATGAACATATTAATGTGTGTATGTGTGTATATACCCTACATTGCCAAAAATATTCGCTCGCCTGCTTTCACTTGCATAGAAACTTGAGTAACATCCGATTCTTAATCCATAGCGTTTATATGATATGATGTTGGCCCCGCTTGACTGGCCTCCACCTCAAGTCAATACCCAACTCAAACCCTGTTAGGGCTGTAAAGGAGGCGGAGCCAGCATCATATTATATAAAAACCCTATGGATTAGGAATTGAATGTTGCTCAAGTTCATACTGAATGCATGTAAAGGCAGGCGAGCGAATATTTTTGGCATTGTGGTGTATAATCTGATCTAGGACCCATATGAAAGCCACTCGGATTTAAAAAGCATCAGATTTGTGCGTTCAGTGCTAATAATACAGATTCGGATCAGTTCAGGCTGGAAACGTGATTAATAAAACACTCTGGGGTTGTGACAGTAATTCCTCTTTTTCCCTTTTCCTGAATCAGACCAGCTTGTTATTGCTCATGTCCTATAAACGTGCACACAATAACTTTTGTGGAAAAAGCTAAATAGACTTGCTCATATCCTCATTTCGGTTATCACATGGCTAACAATGTGCAAGTTTAATTGCTTTCACTTTTTTTATAGTTTGAGCTCACGAAAAAATGAGTCTAGTCTTACTGATTTCGACTCCTAATGCTGAAAATCTTTCTCTTTTACTTTCTGTCTCTCTCTCTCTCTCTCTCTCTCTCTCTCTCTCTCTCTCTCTCTCTCTCTCTCTTTCTATTTTGCTCTATTTCTCACTTCAGTCATGTTTTTCACACTTGACAAAAAAACTAAAACACAGCCAGTTTCGCTCATAAGTCTTGTACTAATACTAACGTCGTTATTTTAGTGTCTACAGGACGTGTTCTGTTCCTGTGGTGGTAAAGTTTAATGACAGAACTGAGCCGCATCATTTGCATTATGCTGAATTGTGCTCTTTTTTTTTTTGCTGTTCCTTTAAAAAGTAATAGCACCCATAACAAAAGCCAGGCGTGCTTTTCTACTTCAGGCCTCAGAATCATAAATGAAGAAGTATTTAAGGCTTGCCACCGACGACCTTAGTGATTATATTAATTCATTTACGTATTTATTTATCTTTTTTAAACCAGCCTTATTTAGTTTTCAGTCATTAAACCAGTTATGTAAATGTGTTAAAGCAACGTCTTTGATGCTGGTGTGATGATTTAGACATGTACTTTGCATGATGCAAAACTTACTGAGATCATTTTGCACCTGATCAGTTACACGGTGTGCGTTTTCTCTCCCTGCGTGAAAACAGATCGGGGCGTTCCCTGCCATATTAAATTCCTGCGCTCACAGAAAGTGGTCTACATCAGCTGCGGGGAGGAGCACACGGCCGCGCTGACCAAGGTACAGGTCTGCTCTTAAAATGTAAATAAAAGCCTCTATAAGGATTTGATCTCTTTTATTAGAAATAAATCTGTACACATTTGGGTTGTTGAAGTGAAAAACTTAGAAGTCCAGAACACAGCTTATTTTAGTAATGAGCTACAAAGTACAAATGCTTTGTACGGTCACCGTCTTATGATGGACGTTTGAGTCAATGAAGCGATCGATGTTTGCAGAAGACCTGAAGCACAGTACGGTGATGAGACTCCCAGCCGCAGTGAAGCATCTGAACGATGCAAATGCTTTTATAGAAGCCGTTCGTCCGTGAACGAGGATGTTTGCGGTCGACTAATGTAAATGTCGTTTGTACAGGATGGAGGTCTGTTTACGTTTGGAAATGGGTCGAGAGGACAGCTGGGGCACGGCTCCACCAACAACGAGCCGCTGCCACGCAGGGTCCTGGAGCTCATGGGCACCGAGGTGTCCCAAATCGCCTGTGGCAGGTACGCAGGAAATCATCCGACTCGGACGTGAATTGCATGTTATTACTCGTGTCACACGTTCAGTATGTACCAGTGTTTAGACATAAAAGAGCTTTAAAACTGTTACAATTTAACACTAAACTTAAATAAGAGCTTTTATTCCTGATACTATAATCTATATAATTAATTATATAATAATATTAGTATAATAATATAGTATAATAATAGTAAATATAGTTGCAAGCAATGATGAGCGGGCCCAAGCATCTGCGCCATCGCCACCCGGGCACATCACACACAGACTGTGTTAAGCTCCGGATGCTGATAAAAAAAAACAACAACGATATGATGTCACTCAGGAAGTTATTAGCCATTTTCGCCCAAGTTTTAGTGTAATGCTTTTTTTTAAAAATAGCATTGAGATAGTACGGGAGGAGTATATCAAAAATCTGTATAAGAGTGGGTGTGTATTAAAAAACAACAACAAATATCTGACTTCCAGTTGAGTTGAGTTCATGACACGCATAGTGAAGATTGTTGAGCTCAGTGAGATCTAGAGGTGCACCGAGTTTCACACGTATATGTGCAAGTGTGTATGAGCTCTGCAGCTTATATATAATAAATCAACAATGGAATTACAGATACTACCTTTAAATTCTTCCTTCGTAAAAAAAGAAAAAAAAAGTTTATTTTTAGAAATTTGCCAGCCATGTGGCTTGGTAAGAATGAAATCTGTCCACTATAAATTAACCTCCTAAAATCAAAAGAAGCTTTAAAAAAGCACCCTTTCTGCGCCATGCGCTCATCTATTCATCTGTTTTGTTTGCTTTTTTGGTCCTAATTAAATGAACCTGATCAGAACATTCCCTTCATCTATCCGTTCCAGACACCACACGCTGGCGTTCGTGCCCTCCACCGGCTTGGTGTACGCCTTCGGCTGTAACGCTCAGGGCCAGCTCGGCTTAGGGCCCAGAGGCAACTCCATGATCCCGCTGCCGGTCCGAAACATCCACCCTCCTGTTCTCACCAACACCCCAACAGGTGGTTAAACACGACAACATGTGCTGGATAAGTACTGCAATGTGTCATGATTTCTTTTTACATTTTCGTCGCCTAGCGTTTGATAAAACCTCATTTGCTGGGGGGTTTCACTTTTATATCAGTCACAAGTTTTTTGCAATGAAACAGCAGAGATCATTTACGTGCCTTTTTAAACCATATAACGTTTTATAAAATAGTAAATATGAGAAATGTCATGTTTTTCCTTCTTAAGTAGATTGATAGAAGGATGTGATTGGTTTATCAGCTGCTTTTTATCACACAATCAACTGAGTGTTGTTTAATGGAGGTTTTATATCTATTAATAACATCAGGGTTGAGATAATCATCTTCAGTAAGTGCTTTATATTAGGGACGAGAATCACCAGTCACCACCTGATACAATATTACAATATGTTAATACTGTGATTCTGTATCACGATTTTATAAATATCCTGATTAGATATTACATAAAATTGCAACAAAATAAAAAAATTAAGATCTTGAACCTTTAAAATAATAATAAAAAACTTGTCATAACTTGAACGAGTTTCGTTCCAGGAGCACAGTCGTAAGTCGGATTTGTTCTTAAGTCCGACAAAAATGAATCTTGTACGCCTTTGACGTGGATATAAAATGTGAAGCGTAGCAATCCATTTGACTAAATGTCTTTCCTTTCCCTCCACACTGCCATCATGTGGCCAAAAAACACTCTGTCACTGTGTCTAAGGAGTACTTGATTTCACAGTGTTGTCTCTGTGCCTTTAAATACAATATACTGAAAAATATTATATATAATTATGAATATTGGTATCTGGTGAACTGCAGTGTCTATTTTTTTGTACAATACATGTGAGCTACTTCTGTGATTTGTTCACATCTACGGATGTTCGTAGAACCGCGGTCCGTTCGTATCTGCGGAAATTCGTAACTCGAATGTTCGTAAGTCTGGGACTACCTGTGCAAGAGTTTAACAATTCAACTTCAAATTGACTTAAACACAGGAGCTACATTGTTACTGAGCAATGTGTATCTTCACGTCATCCATTGTAGTTATTCCATTTAAAATAAATAGACCAGAGTGCCCCACCTTTAGGGTTATAAAGGAACCGTCACATTTTTCTGCCTCAAATGACTCCAAAGTCCAAAGAGCGTGTGTTGAGCGGTTGCGAGCACGCAGGCGTGTTTGTACAGCGTCTAACACACACGTTTCGAGACTAATTGGAGCTCGCTCACTGTGTTGTGAGACTGGTGTAAGTGTGTGTAATGAGTGGGTCCGAGATTAATTTGCTCGCAGAGTTTGGAGAAAAAGGCAGTTCGGAGGTTTTTAAGACCCGCAAATTTTGATAACGTTATGCTATAAAAATGCATTTCTGTTGCAGCACTCAAAAGCTCATGCAATTGAAAAGTATCAGTCCAAGGCTGATTCTGATAAAAAAAAAAAAAAATGTCATTGTGAGGTTAAATAAATCGTCACACAAAAGAATTGTGGCTCGTAGTAACGAAACGAGGTATATTTTTTCCCCTTCTAGTCATAGTGGATCTAGATCCTTGCTCAGGAATTGCTGTGTGTGTGAGACTTCAGTCCTCTTCAGTAACTTTAATAACAATATATTGCTCTTGATATTTATTATGTATTTTCATATTTTTTCTCCAAGCTTAATTTCTTAGGGAGGAGGATTTTTTCTCTTCTTTTTTCTTTTCTTCCCAGATCCGATCTATCTTTCTGCCTTGGTGGCATGCGTTTCCATAATTAGGTTGAGAAAATGAAAAAAAAAAAAAAAATGCTGAGAGAGATGTGTGAGACGTTAACGTCGGTAGTCTCAGAAAGCTCAAAAATACCAGATGCAGCACAACACATTTTGGATTACAGTGTGAAAAGGAGAATCCTGGTTTGTACGGAAGAAACAAAAAACTATTGTAGAGTGTAGTGTCCTGTATTTTTTATTTTTTTGCTCTCACAGCAGTTTTCCAACAGCTACAGTTTTTTTTGTTTTGTTTTTTGTCGTTGTTTATTCATGTTTAGTTGCAACTATCTGCAAGCAAGTTAGATCTTGTTATACTGGAAAATGACATTACAGCAGTTGTTGTTTTTTTTCTCACTGTAACTTGTACAGTATATATTAAAACATAAAAAGATTTTAACTGTAAGATTGTCATGTTTAAAAAAAAAACAGAAACAGAACCAGGCTTTATCTCACCCTCTGACCGATCAGATTAGAGAATTCAGTATCGCTGCTGTTATTTGATTTAAGTGCTGATTTATCAATATGATCAATGGCGTGGTGTTCTATATGTTACTTCACATGAACTTATTTTTAGATCAGATGAACGATATATATTTAGTTATTTTTATTTTATTTTATTCCTGTCTCAGGCACAGATCAGTACAGCATCAGCAGGATTCACTGCGGGGGCGACCACAGCTTTTTGGTGCTGTCACGTGGCAAGGTGAACCATTAGACTGCGCAACACGCACACACACACACACACACACACACACACACACACACACACACACACACACGCCCTGCAGCAACGATCCAGTAGTAATGCTTGTTTTATATCACGACCTTGAAGACAAGAGCGTCTCTTTTCTGTTTAAATGACACCGAGTGTCCACTTGGGGGTGCTCTTAACCTGTAAATGAATTACACATTAGAAAAAGAAGCCTTTTTTTTTCTTTGTTTGTTAGTTTTTCCCCTAAACTTCCTGTTTATTCTTTGCATGGAGACACATTTAGTCTACACCCCCCCCCCCTCCCCCGATGTGAGATGGCCTTGCAGCATGCACAGAAGGAAATAGTTTGTTTTCTGTTATTGGTATCCTAACTGTCCCAACAGAGTTGCCCGGAGGATTTCCGCGTTATCAGCACATCAAAAAGCATCTCCCTGATTAATAAGGAAAGTCTAAACAGTTGGAGGCTGAAGCTCATGGACAGCACTGACTCCAGCAACACAAAGTGAGTGCAGTCACCCGGTCTGATCTGACCTGCACAGCAGATATGTGTTCGGTGTTTTCGTGCTCCGGCGACAGAGCGCAGCACTGCTGCAGAGGCGTCGGTCTGGACGCTGTAGATAATCATGACTTTATGGTTTTATGATCGCCTCCTTCAGGGTGTGGTTAGTAATTTCCCCTGATTTTTTTGTTGTTTTATTGGATTAAGGTGTTCTGCTCAGTACTAAGTATTAAAAAAAAAAAAAAAGATGTAATAAGACACGAGGTGTTCAAGTCAAACCGGGACTTTTAATTGTGCAGAATAACAGAACACAATACTGAGAGTAAGATTTTTTTTTTTTACATTTCTTTATACAATCCCTTGCTACGCTAATGCACTAATTCACATCTGAAACACCGTCCTCCCAGGAACACCTTTAATGCCCCAAACATGTGGAAATGACTTGGAATCGAGGTCAGGACAATACGGGGGATGTGTCGATAACCCCCAGCTGAGTGTGTGGAGGGAAATAACAGAACACAACGCCTTCGGAGATCAAATTTGTTTCCTGTTGAAGGAGTTCCTGGGAAACCAGGGTTTCAGATGTGAATCAGACGGGCTGTCAGATTAAAACTTTCTACCTTGATGGTGTCCAAGCACTAGTGAAACACTGGGATAAGTGCATTTGTGTATCAGGAGATTGTATAGAAAAATATGTAAAAAGTCCCAGGTTTGACTTGAACACCCCTCTTAATAATTGTATGATGCATTAATATTAGTAACTATAACAAATAGTCCCTGATGACCAAGCAAAGGACGACGGCGACAGTGGCAAGGAAAAATCCCCAGAGACGGCAATAGGAAAAAACCTTGAGAAGAACCAGACTGAACAGGGAACACATCCTCATCTGGGTGATAACGGATAGCAGGAATTGATCTGCATCATACTGTGTGTTAGGAGGCTGAAGGTTCAGTATAACAGAAGGTGTGGAGAAGTTCAAATGGAGTCCAGTTTGTTTTTGGAGGCTCAGGTAGACTGTAGGAGACAAGTGACTGCAGTCACAAGTTTTCAGAAAACAGCTGTCGGCCCGAGGACAGGACCGTCTTCATGGTAAAGTGGAACCGTCCCCAGTCACCACACGCATCCCAGAAAAACCACACCGGGCGTCCATGTGGCATCTCCTACCAGAAGCGGGACACCAGGACGAGTCAGACAGGTCCAGAGGACAGAGGGGGTCTGGATCACTGGCAGCTCAGGAGAGACGTGTATAGTGAGAGAAAAAGAGAGGGACAGGGAGAAATAACAGTTGGGTATAGTCACTGTCACACAATGTACTGTATAAGGTGAAAGTGTATTTAGTGTAGAGTGCAAGCAGGGATTCAAAAAAAATCATTTTAAAGAATAAAATACTAAAGGATTAGAAAAAAATAGAAAATATATAAATTAACAACAGAAGAATGGAAAAGAAAATAGTTTCATAGAACAGATTTATAAAGGCATTTTCCTTTCCAGCCAGCCAGATTTCTAACATTCTCTCTCGACCCAAACCTTTTACACGAAAAGAACATCTGGCTGACTTCTACAACCAACAATAGATCTTTTTCCCACACACTGTTAAGAAAACAGTAAGTCTGGGCTCCAAACTATTTTTTTTTGTCTTAAAATGCATGCAACATTATTCCCCTGAAACTGTCCAAGAACAAGCTTGCATCATCCATTATTCTATTATCATTATTATTATTATTATTATTATTATTATTTTAAAACCCTGTGTTTCTTTGGGACGACATCCACAAAAGTGCAAAGAACCGACCTTCTTGAATCTTTTGTTTAAAAAGTTTAAATCATTTATGACTGAAACCAGTATAAAAACCCTGAAACTAAAATATTTCCATAATATCTATAGAAAGAGTGTAATATTACTGTATTATAGAATTAATATCATGTTATGTCACTATGTCCTAGCTGTATTAGTAGTGATTTTACAGTTAATAATATACATTTAAAAAAATGCTGCTATTATGTTGGATAATGTCGAAGTAAGAAAAAAAATGATGCCGTTAAAAGACAATAATCAGGTTCTTTTACATGAATAAAAAGAGCCTGATTATAAGATTACTGGTCCTTTTACATGATTTCTTCAATGCTTCCTGAAAAAAAGGCAATTATTCAATATAAATGCTATTGCTATTACAATCAAGAAAATATTATTTGCAAGCAATGATAAGTGGGTCCAAGCACCAGAAAGACAATGGCCACAGTAAAAAAAAAAAAGGCCAAAAAGCCCCAGATGCTGGAAAAAAAAGCATCACACTATAGTGTCACTCACTGTGATGTCACTAAATATAATGTCACACAAAAGTTATTAACCACTTTTGGGCGTACGTTTAAGGCAGCGGTCTTTAAATCCAATCCTGGAGGGCCAGTGTCCAACAACGTTTGATTATTCTTCTTCTTAAACACAGCTGATTTAACTCATCTGTTATTTACTAGGTTCAGTGGGCGTGTTTAGGTGTTGGTGAATTACAAGCTATGCTGGTCACTCCAGGACTGGATTTGAAGAATCCTGTTTTAAGGCATCGTCACGGCTGACCCGTTTAAGATATTAAAAATCCCTCTGCAATTTTGCATCCTCAATGTTTTGGGATAACTTTGGCCCGATCTGGTGGCGATCGCAAAAATCCGCTAGGAGGAGTATATCAAAATCCATCGGGTGCGTCTTGCAAACAACCCAAAATAACGGACTTCCTGTTGTAAAGCCCATGACATGCAGAGCGAAAGTTGTTTAGATCAATGAGATCCAAATGTGTACCGGGTTTTGTGTGCATACGTGCAAGTGTGTATCAGCTACATGGCAACATCTCGTGTGAGAACCTGTGCCACGCCCGTGGCCCAGACTCTCAGGCATCAACCTGTTTTTTTACATGTAAAGACCCCAAAAAGCTAGAAACAAAAAAAATCCTTAGAAGAACAAGAGGCCCCTCACACACTATGATGACATAGGGCTGATGTCTTAGTGCTTGGGCCCGAAATACGAATAACAACATAGTAATCTTCTGTAAACATGTATTATGTTAAACAAGTGCATTTTGTTTATTATAAACATTTGCGCTCCTTGACTGTGTATAATTGGTAGACATTCTTTCCTACACTTTTAGTTACCTTCAGTTTGACTCCTTAATATAAACTTATTTTGCTTTCCTTATTTCTTACGCAGTGACATCATCCTGCTGTTGTCCTCGACCGCGTGTTGGAACGCCAGCTTCCTGGACCAAAGGTAAGGGCCACCGATTAAAAAATAGCTTCAATCTCTTTTAAAACAACACCATTTCCAGTTATCATGCTCTTATTTTATAACGTTGAACTCACCATGAGCCCAGTCATTATATTTGATTTATCATTAGCAGCGTTGTCTCTCTAGTAGCCAAGGACATCATGTTAAAAGAGGCTTCTTTTTTTTTTTTTACACCCCCCCCCTCTCTCTGTTGTTCGAATCATTCTCTAAGTACGCTGATGCAGACAATCTCACACACGTACAAGATCACATGCACGTACGCACGTCTGTTTATTTCCTGCCATCTCCTATAAAAAACGCTCGAACATCCTGCAACAGAATTCACAAGCAGTGACCCTTGGAGTCATCAACATTATCGTTTCTATCTGTATAAGCCTGTAGTCTGTAGTTTGTGCTCCACATAATCACCTGATCTGATTAAAAAAAGCGAGAGAGAGAGAGAGAAAAAAAAAAAAGCAGCTCGGCATTGGCAAAAGCGATTATTTGGTTATGTAACTCGCAGCTGGTGTCATTTACACTCCGAGTATGTGATCACGCCTGGGAGAAATGAGTCTCCTCTAAACATATTATTTTAAATATGTGGTTAAAACGGGAGGCCTTGAACGATGTGGGGTTTAAGGACATGTGATGGTGTGTGTGTGTGTGTGCTCTGATTAACAGACTAGATATGAGAACACAACAGGGGAGGAGAATTAGAGAGAAGTACTCATGGAATATCTGAACACATCAAAGTTAATCCAAACGGTCAACCTTATTTATTACAGTTTTTATATCTGTTCGTGTTATAAATAGCAGTCTGACCTCGACGCTCGGCGAGGCATCGTGGTGTTTGTGTGCGTAATGGATTAACTCTACTGTGTTTATACTGAAAACATGATCCCACATCATCCTCTCAGCGGTTACTGATGGACAGATGCAGGTTCGAAAAACCTCAACATCCCGAGCTGTTTTCTGCTGCCTCTAGCTTTCGTACTGCGTCCTGCACTGACGTTATTGGCTGTTCTGCTGTAGCTCTGGGTGACACTGATTGGAAATGATGAAGGCTGCCTGTGAAAGGATGCTTTCAGATTGACTCATGGTTCATCCATATGCAGGAGAAGAGAAACACATACTGTACACACACACACACACACACACACACACACACACACAAGTAAAACAACTTCTGCTCGTTTGGTGTGGACAGCTTTCGACATCATGGCTGAGCAGAATGTCTAAATAAAAAAAATAGATGACCTGGAGGGATCAAAGAAATTCAGAACCTTTCAAATCAGAATGGTCAGCGATGAGCGATGAGTCAGGAATAACTGAATAACCAAATATTCTGATTAAACAAAGTCAGTGTCAAATTTAGAATTTTTAAAAATGCAGTGTTAACTGACATTGAGAATGATCAAAAAAATTACACTAAGAATGAACAGAGATTCTAACTAGTTATATATTCAATACATACAAAATAGGAATAATCCAGAATAAAAAATAAAAAAGATTAAGTATTGAACATTCATAACATTCAGAATTATTAAAAAATCAGGACTGCCAGGAATTTGGAAAAAGTAATTCATAATGATTGGGAATTCTAGACAATCAGAATTAAATTCCAATTAAATTCCAGAATTTCGGGAAGGTCTGGAATTCAGAGTTATTGGGAATTCAGAACGATCAGAAATTTAGGACAAAAGATGCATAATTGGCAGAAACTCAGAATAAGCAGACATAACACCCACTAGGCCTAGGTGTATCTAGGCCTGATTTTCTGCCTGCATTAAAAAAAAAATAGTGCACTACTATGAGAATAAATATTGGTAGGTTGCATCATATATACTATTATTATTGAACAATATTACATGTAGTAATAATAATAATAAAAAAATTTATTGATCCCAAAGGAAAATTGTCATTTTAGCATATCTAAGATATTATGCTGGGGTCAGAGCGCAGGGTCAGCCAGGAAACAGCGCCCCCTGGAGTAGATAGGGTTAAGGGCCTTGCTCAAGGGCTCAACTTGACGGATCTGGGGATCGAGCTCCCGACCTTCCGACCGGTAACCCAGTACCCCACAGCCTTAACTGATTGAGCCACCACTGCCCATATCTGACATGTTACTATGGCAAATGGGCAGAACAAAGAGAACCTGGCTGTTGGTTGGGAGACGCCTACCTACTGTCCCTCAGATACCCCAAGCTAGCTAGCTTAGTGTTAGATTAGCAGGTGCCTGACAGTAATTTCTTGTGAAAGCGTAAAGTACATCGATTCCAGTTAGCTGGTTAGCAAAAGTGATGCACAGAAGACAGCTAGCAGTTTGACACCTGCAATGCAGCTGTTGATCAAATTGGCCACGCCCCAAATTATGCAGGATTTATACATCTTAATGTCATTTTAACTGATGAGTTACATAAATATTCACCCCCTGTACAGTTGTCGTGAATGGGAAGGTACTGCAACGGAGACCAGAACCAGACTGTAAACATGTTTATTTCCGTTGTAAACTTGGACATTTTAACATGAGGCTCTATGGGGAGTGAGTCACTTTTTTGAGCCTGCAGTCATTCGAGGAACTGCATGTTTTGGTACTTCCACGATCTCGCCCTTTGGGACGAATACAGATTCCTGCTTTTTCCTGGTATGGACAGCGATATTCTAAGTATGTCTGCTGTCAGTCCTTCAGTAGCACTTCTCCAACATCAGCCTGGTGTGTCTGGATTGTAGGATTTTGTTAAAATGAAATATCTCTGTTGCTTTCCTTGGAAACCCTTAAGCGATCATAATACACACACAATATCGCTGAAAAGTTTGGGATCATTTGCAAATTTCTTTGTTTTTGTTCAGTGACTTATTTTCTTTGTTCTACAACAAAACTATGAAATAACACATATGTAATTCGGTAACAACAACTATAATAACAGTCAGTTATTTTAAGACATGAAGGTCAGCTGTTCTGGAACAGTTCCTGCAAGAACAGTGTTCTGTCGAGTGCGTTTGTAAAACCCATCAAGCTCCATGATGAAACTGTCTCTCATGAAGACCTTCCCAGGAAATCGAGACCAAAACTGAGCTCTGCTGCAGAGGAGAAGTTCATTTAGAGTCACCAGCCTCAGAAATCACCAATTAACAACCAGCACCTCAGATTAGAGCCGTTATGAAGCTTTACAGAGCAGAAGGAGCAGATATACATCTCAATATCAACTGTTCAGAGGAGATTATTGTGTGTTTTGAAGAAACACCTTCAGTGTTGTTTTACAGTGTAGAAAAAAAACCCATCAGGAAAGACCATGGAGTTAGAGCGGTAATGTATAAGACTACTGAAAAAATCTAATTATTATAAATGCTTTAAATTTTGATTATGTTTTTTGCAGCGATGATGTTCATTTCAAAACCAACCCCAAAGTCCCGGGAATCGACCTGAACTCCGTCAGGCTGCTGTTCGAGATCCTGATGAAGCCGGCGTACTCGCGGCTGCTGGAGCAGGTACAGAACACGAGCACATTTATCACCATGCGTGACGTTCACATCCAGAAAAAACACAGCTGCTGTACAGAATGTGAACACGCTCACGAACATGATACAGCCTGAGTTTATTTATTTTATTTTTATGATTGTCATATATTTAACTCCAAGGACAAGCCTGGGAACGTTGCTCATGTTTCACTAATTTCCCAGTTGGAGACAGGTTTTTGGAAGAGCTTGCTCCAGGCCCAAGGAGATTATTTTTTTTTTTCTTTTTTTATTTCAACAGATGAGTCATTATAAGAAAAGGCAGTCTTTTAATAGCACACGGGAGTTCGTACCTGTCGGACAAACTTAACTCACTGTTCCCTTTGATGAAAACACAGGGTGTGTGCTTGCACAGTAATGAGCAGAGTTTTATTTATTGACCCGATAAATCACATTTTATGTAAGGCCGTATGAAATGAATTGCATGTTGTTGGAAAGACAGTCGTTAGTCATTTATCTTTAAATATTTATAAACTCTAAGCGATATCTTGTTACCTTAATTGTCTGAGAATGTAAAAGGCAAGCTTTGAAAGTGATTTAAGTCGAAAAATGTAATCAGAGGTTATCGTTATGCTGGAAAGTTTTAACAGCTTTTCAAAGTTAAAAATATTTTAACGATCTAATAAGTGTGACAATTATCCTGCGTAATTTGTTGTAATGTTAAGTCACATGAGATGATTTATCGTGTCATTATTTAACTATTAGAGCAGCTAATGTCCAGATCTGATTGCTCGATGATTGAACAGCAGCTCTGACGATAATTTGTGCTTCAAATCATTCATTTTCATTACAGCGTTCGTTTTTAATATGGAGATGTTTTTTTTTGTTTTTGTTTTTTTAGTAACAACAAGACACTAATCATAAAAAGTTGGAGTTTAATAAGGAAAATATCATCATTGTTGATGTAGTAAAGTTTTCATGTATGAAGATGTTTCATGAAAAAAGATTAAAGGCGTCTCCGGTGTGTCACTTGAAGAGAGAGAGAGAGAGAGAAGAAAGGCAGCTGCTGTAACATAAGTGATAACAGGAACATGTCAAGTAGATGTTTTGCAACATTAACTTAAACAGATAAAATCAAAGTTCGACTGGACGTCAATTTACAAATTAAAAACATAATAATTGTTGGATGATTTCAGTGGTATAAGAGAAATAAAACATTTTTTAGGGTGTGCTTTTATGGGAAAATAATCAACTGTGAATTCATTTATTTTAATATTTTTCCAGTTTAACCAGTTTTTGAACCAGTGAGACCTAAAACAGCACTCTATGGGTTTTATTCCTCACATATACCCGGTTTCGTGAATGTCATTTAGATTTTATACAGGATGGGTGAAAATAAATTGGGCAATATTTAAACGCTGTCAAACTTGTAGTATCGCTGGAGTCATGATAAAAACAG
Organism: Clarias gariepinus; assembly: GCF_024256425.1. NCBI lineage: Eukaryota > Metazoa > Chordata > Actinopteri > Siluriformes > Clariidae > Clarias > Clarias gariepinus. Next base: position 1,191,388 of record NC_071107.1, read on the forward strand.
TCTGTAAATAGACGACAGTAAATAGTATTACATATTTCTCGAGGTGATCGTACAGGCACCGGCCTTGAGAGACAGCACACCAGATGTAAACAAAGATGGCCGACCGCTTGATCCGAGATCCAAGAAGTAGTGGCCAGTGCCACCGCTGAAATTTAAAGATTTGCTTTTAATTTCCTGTGTAATATAGTACATGAACAATTTGTTTTCAGTAAATTTGAATTAGAAATACAGACTTTATTACCAATTTTTAATGCCTGTTTACCCACCCTGGACATTTGATCAGGATTACATATGTGTGTTTTACAGACCATGAAGAGTTTTGAGAGTCTGCTGATCCCTCAGCTCCCCTGCTCTCCTCCTGACGTAGAGGCCATGCGCATTTACCTGATCCTGTCCGAGTGTCCTGCTCTACACGAGTCCAAAAACTTCATCTCGCTTACAATCCCGCTCGCCATGGCCATCCTCCGGCTGGACGCCAACCCCAGCAAAGTGCTCGGTACGAAACCACGCGGATATCTCAGCATGATGTATATCACGACTCTTGTTATCGATGACCGATCAATAGGCCAAGCAAAGTGCGGAGTGACCTTCGTCCATGTACGAATTGCGAACCAGGTGCATGTTGTCTGTACTTACTCAAGGGAAGTGTCAGATCAAATTTCAGGTTCAGGTTTTTATGATGGAAGTAGTACAATGAGAGCAAAACCATGGTGTATTTAGTGAAATGAATAGTTAAAATTAAGAAGGATGGATGGTTTCATGGGACTGTAAATCGACACTGATTACAAACTGCAAAATGGAAAAGAGTTACGTCACCTTATAAACGTGAAATCACAGTAAAAATGAAAATACACTGCCCGGCCAAAAATGAAAGTCACCATCTGGATTTAACTCAACAAATACTTAAGAGCCTTCAATTGGATAATTATTGCAGTGATTAATTATGATTCAACTGGCAGGAAGTTATTTAACCCTGACTGATGCAGTGAGGAGATTCTCAATTCTTAAACAACCTTGACGGAAGACACACCGTGTGGTCGTGGCAAAGATCTTACTCTGTTTCGAAAGGGGGGCAAATAATTATGGTCTTAAACTACTACTGCTGCTACTAATTTTGAATTAAAAACTGTAAAACTCAGGATAGCAGTGAACCATCATGTTCAAGGGAAAATTGTGGTGTGAAGAACATCCTGAATCAGCGTGATGGGAGATCACCTAAACACTTAGTGAAATCAAATCATAGAAACCAAAAGTAGAACTCATGGCTATGTTTAATAGTGAAAGTAAGATCATTTTCACATACACACACACACACAAGTGCTTTCCTTAGGGCTACACAGCTGTTTAGTCCCAGTCCGTTGAGTTTTCAGGCTTCAGTTTGAGATTTTGGCAGCATAAAGACTAGACTTTGGAGCGATGGAAAAAGGTCATGTGACCTGTTGAGTCCAGACTGAGCCTATTCCAGAGTGATGGGCGTGTCAGGGTGAGAAGGGAAGGACATGAAGCGACGTTATGGGGCAATAGAATGAAGTCAGCTGACCACTTGAACGTACTGAATCACCAGGTCTTTCCGCATTAATGGAGTTTTTCTTCTCTGATGGCATGACTATGTTCCAAGATGACGAGGCCAGAGTTAATCAGATTCAAATAGTAAAAAAAGTGGTTCAGTGCGCACGAGACATCATTTTCATACCTGGATCGGCCACGACGGTCCAGAACCTTAATCTTAATTTTAACCCCACTGAGAATCCTAGTAATTTTTAGGTATTTTTGGGGTCCAGTGAAGTATTAGAGAGTGTGACTTGGACTGTGTAGTGTATAAATCCAAGCAATAATAGTATAATTTGTTTACTACTAATATTAATTGTATATACTTAGAACGCAGAGATCAATTATCCAGTGACTGGAATCAGACAGCTATCCGTGTGATCAGTCATGACCTGTCTCTGCCCGATCAGTCTCAGAGATGTCCTATAGTAGAGCAGCTATGTTCTCAGGGGTCGACGATCAAACATCAAACATGGCAGTCAGTGCTGGCCAGTCCAGGACGTTTCCAAACTTACACCCCTTAACTTTTACTCGGAGAAAGCATGTGATGGCCTTCACCGTCCCCGGTTGGCAGGTGTTGAAATTTCAGAGAGAGGAAGAGAATTAAAGTTCATAGAATGAAAAAGGAACCGACAGTCTAAAAACTGCTTTATTCATAGAATACGTGATATACCGTACAGTCTGAGAGAGAATTTTCCACACAGTATCTTATTATAAAATGTAAAATTGTAATTTCCGAAGAGTTTTCCATGTGTAGTGTTGAACTTCTTCTTAATCCCCCGGTGTAGACAGAGTGAACATGAGGCTGTTTGCCCCAAACCAGTTAAATAGTTCTTGCAAAACCGTCGCGATTGCAGGAAGTTGTTAAAAAATTATCTAGAGCAACAACGCCTAAATATGGCAACAGTGTACAAGAACACATTTGATGTCTCTGAGATGGTTGTCTGCGAAAGACTGAAGTCATCAGCCCACCTTTAAGTGTTAAAAACAGCTTTTTTGTGAAGCTTTTTAAAAATATCATGATTAAAAAAAATTTAAAAAGAGGTTGAAGTTACCTCTCTTAGGGATCGTAGGGTTGCTGGTACAGTAAGTCGGGTCGAGTAGTTAAACTTTTTTATTTTTTCCCCTTTGAATCTGTAGATAACTGGTGGTCACTGCTGGACGGTGAGGTCTTCTCCAGGTTGGTGGAGATGTACAAGAGCATTGTGGTGTTCCTGCTCACGGGTGGCAAGGCCCTTCTCATTCCTGTGTTTCTCGAGAGCTACATTAGCGCTACGCTGAAACTGCTAGAGAAACTACACAAGGTAAACTCCTTGTCTAATGTTTGTCCTCGCGCTGTAATTTAGAAAGTGAGGGATTTCAGATTTTAAAAACATTTCTAAAGTACTGCATCATTAACATCACCACAAACCCATCGCCTTTACATGGAGATGTCGGAGATATCGGTTGTCCATTAGCACTGAGTTAAAAGAACAAGAGTGTGAGAGTTATAATGGGTGCCTCGTTAGTTTAAAATCCGTCTCGCTCAGCTTTTGGGAAGCGAAGCCCAGGTGCCGTTTCCTGCAGGGGGATTTTCATACTTGGGTATTTTTAGACCCAAAGCCCAGGTGCCGTTTCCTGCAGGGAATTTTTATACTTGTGTATTTTTAGACACCAAGCGCGTCATGTGGCTGGAACTGTTTCCAGAGCCGGTGCCTAATCGCAACCTGTTCTACGTGTTTCCCCCAGAACAAGAACTGGCCATCGCGGCTGGAAAAGTTGAAGTAGCTGAGATTTTATAGCCAGTATTTTATGAGCAAGAATGAACTACTGCTATTTGCGAGTGAAGATCAAAAACCTGCACCCTAACATTGTTTGTGACTTGTATGATCATACAGTGACTATCTTATCTAGACGTATTCAGCTCACCTTTCTACTGTAGATAATGTACTGTACACGCAGGGGGAAAAGGGAGTTCTCAGATAGTGAGTTAGTTTCTAAATGCTCAATGTTGTGTAGGTGAACCAGAAAGCCCACCATGTGGAGTACAACTGCTTCTACATCCCCGACATCACCAGCCTGGTGGACATCCAGGAAGACTACCTCAAATGGTTCCTAAGCAAAGCTGAGATTGTGAGTCTTCCCTGCCTTGTTTTTTTTTTTTTTTTTCATCCCTCTCATTCATCCTCCACTTGCTGTTATCTCTGCAGCTCCTTCTGCTGCTAGGCTACTCAGATTAATGTTGCACCAGGCTATTTATTAGCAGGAGTGAAGGTTAGGTTACTCTTTTCCTTTTTTCTTTTTATTCCCTGTCCCCTTGTAAAATGTGTCCTCCTTTTGCCAACCCTCTCCCACAGAGTCTCATTAAACTGTCCGATCTGTTCTCGCTCGTGAATCATGAAACATGACGGGACACCGTGCAAGCGATATCATATCGTTTAAAAAAAAAAACACAACAAATAAAAAAAAAAACAATAAGTTAACACGAATAATAAAATAATATGAGCGCAGAAAGTAATAAAGTCAGTAAAGTTGAAGTTAATTCTGTTTGTTTATTTATTTTACAGAAAATGCGGTCTCCTCCAGTACAGGTGCGTTCACACTCCGCTTGTGTGTAAAATGTCCTTGCAACCTCTTTTAAAAAAGAAAATAATTATTTTAGTGCTTTATTTCCATGCAGAATTCAGTTACGCTATGCGCCTATCCGTTCATATTGAACGCTCAAGCTAAGACAACCATGTTGCAGACGGATGCCGAGCTGCAGATGCAGGTGACCAATCGCACGACTATCCTGTTTTTTGTTTATTTCTTTTTATATATTTTTTTACTTTTTTTTTTTTAACTGATTGATGATTGACAGGTGATTCATCCCGATATCTTTTATTGTTTTATGATCTTTAAGATGGCAGTCAGCGGAGCCAACTTGCACAACGTCTTCATGCTGTTAACCCTGGAACCCTTGCTGGCACAGAACCCGTTTCTCGTCCTGCACGTGCGGAGAGATCACCTGGTCAGCGACGCGCTACGTGAGCTCACCATCTATAATGACGTCGACTTGAAAAAGCCCCTAAAGGTCAGAGGTCACCTTTTTATGATGGGCACCACATTCTCTTTAAAACGTAACCCAGGTTTTAAATATTTTAAATAATTCTCTTAAAGTGGCAAGTTTTATTTATCATTTATGAATAATGAACTAAGGTAATAAACAGGATATGGTATGAATTTTGCCAATTTGTAAAATATGTTTTATTTCAGTTTATTTATTTCGAATGTATTAACTTAAAATGTTTTTCTGGAATTAGGACCCGGAGCAGGGATAAACAAATCATTAATTTATTACTTTCCCTCTCGGGCAGGTAAAAGCTTCAGTGCCTGGTCAGGAGTGTGTTGTGCTTGTCTGAAAGTTTGCTTAACAAGCCTATGAAACAACAAGCTAATCTAAATTAAAAATAATAATAATAATAATTTTGCCGTCGTAATAGTTAATTCGACCACATTTAGCTTTGGTTACACACACACACACACACACACACACACATACTGTGGTGTCCAGTTCATGCGTGAATATGATTCCTCATACTCCCAGAAACACTCTTTCACACTCCGAGTCCTGGAACATGTCCGTGCCATCAGGGAGGAAAGAAAAACTCTACAGATTTGATAATTTGGTGATTCAGCACAGGTAATCCCCAACTTACGAACATTCGAGTTACAAATTCCCACAGATACGAACGGACCGCGAATCTACGAACAATTCACAGAAGTAGCTCACGTGTATTGTAAAAAATTTTTTTTTTAAAAGGAGCCTATAGTGCACCAGATACCAATATTTACAATTATATACAATATGTTCAGTGTGTAGGTGAATGTATAAAATGTCTAAAGTCCAGTATATTGTATATACGGTACGTGTGTGTGTGTGTGTGTGTGTGCGGGAGAAATAAGTCGCCCTTAAAGAATCAGTCCAGGAGCACAATGATAGAAAATGTCTGTCCTGTAAAGGAAAATAATCCTAATTTTGGAAAATCCTCAACAAAACAGAATTCACAGTCACAGGATTGGGACAGTCCACAGTGGAACCATACATTTGATTTATACACATTCACATTCCATACAAAATTTTAATAATTCTTTTAATTGTGTAAAGCTGCTTTGCGACAATGACAGTTGTTAAAAGCGCTATACAAATAAAATTTTATTGACTTAAATTAAACCATATACCATGTAACGTGTCCTCCCCCCGGCGTCTTCCCGGGTTCTCTTTAAATAAGGTCAGCTAAAGACTCATTTACTTGCGCGAGTATAATGCTAAACCAAAACACCAGATCTGTGTTCATTTTTTTTTATGCTTTACATCGTATATTTGTGTTAAAGGTGTATTAAGACTCACTTTGTCGGACTTAAGAACGAATCCAACTTACGAACATGCTCCGGGGAAGAAATTCATTCATAAGTCAGGGACTATCTATACTATTCTACACATAACGTTGCTGAGTCTAGACCTGAGCGACTGAAGCAACCCCAGATCATAACACTGTCTCCAGAGGTACAGTGGACACTATGCATGATGGGTGCATCGCTTCATGCGCTTTCTTTCGCACCCTGACACGCCCATCACTCTGAAATAGATCTGGACTCATCAGGTCACATGACCTTTCTCTATCACTCCAAATCCAGTCTTTATGCTGCGAAAAGAGCTCCGAAATCAAGCCTTTTTTTTTTTATTATTAGTCTCCAAAGTCTTTAATCTTTCTGTTCCCTATCTCTCAAACTGAAGCTGTCTTTCCTACAGACACACAGCTGTTTAGTCTTTAATCACACTGTGTGTTTTAAAATGATGGGTTTAACCCACTTCCCTAATTTTGTCGTTTTCATTGCCTGATCATGCTAATATTTTTTAACCATTTGTAACAATGACTTCTTTAGTGTTTTATAGTCTTCACCTTGTCATGATAATGTCTCAGCTGAACAAGCATGATGTTTTATCTAATTTCTTTATTATATTCAGAAAAGCTGCCCTGATCCCCAGTGTTGTGTATAACGATAACAACTCGTTACTGCAGGTGATTTTCGACGGAGAGGAAGCGGTGGACGCAGGAGGAGTCACTAAAGAGTTCTTCTTGCTGCTTCTGAAAGAGCTGATGGATCCGGTCTACGGCATGTTCACCCATTACCCAGAATCCAACCTGCTCTGGTTCTCCGATAAAGTGAGTCGAACACAAAGTCCACCTCCACTTGTGGCAAAAACACTCAAGTTATCTCCACAAGTTCGACAACAACAAAGCGCTGACCTGCGCGGGCGGGCGATACCATGTGACGCAGCCATATCACGTTTAAGAGATTTATCTCCGGAATGTTTACTTTATGATCGTGATTGAACTTGATGTACGCTGGATATCAAATTGCCCGTGATTCATTCTCTGATTGAGTTGAGGATACGGTTATAATAGTTTAATCATGATTGGCGCCGTCACAAAACGGTACAGACCGGAAATCAAATAAGGAAACGTTTGACTTTTTTTGCGTTGTGTTTAGAAGCTCAGAACAAGTTATTAATAAGTTTGAAATTAGTGGTTTATTTAAGAGAGGTGTAGTTACAGGGTAAAAGTGTTAAACATAATAAATAAAACAGGATTAAGAGATAAACCTAAGATTAGGATAAACGACTTGTTAACTTTAAGATGTCACAAGTGCTACAAGCACCTTGGTAGATTGATCATTTAAGTTATTTTTTTTTTAAATATGAAAATAAATTCCTATTTTTATGATCCTTGTTTTGTTTTTTTATCCACTTAACGTGTCAAATAATTCCTGTAGTGGTAATTAGTCGAACCGTTAAGCCTAATGTACAAAATCTCGTTAAAGCTTGTCAATGTGAAATCAGTAAAACAGCATGGGGTTTTTGTTTTTGAGGCAGAAATAAATTATTTAAGTAAATACAATTTATTTAAATGTTTTATTTAATGTGGGTAAAATATTCTACTGACTCATTTTATGTCGCTTGAGGGTGCCTCATGTTTTTACAGGCTGTTTTTTGCCAAGCTGGAAAAAAAAGTGTTGATGCACAAAACATCATTAGTCGTATCTCACGTCACAGATGATTTCCAGCAATCTAGGTTTTTTTTTTTTTTTTTCTTCCCTGGAAGTGTATTTACCATGCTGGATGTGTTAAAAACAAATGGAAACCCTACACTCACTGCTGGTGTGTACAAAATGTGCTGCGCAGTTGTACGTCTCAGTAACAGGTTGTAAGGGATACGATTGTTCTTTCCAAGCTGTCATCGAGTTACCTAAAAAAAAAAAAAAAAAAAAAAAAAAAACACTAGCCATTATATTGCACTCTTGTACTGTAGCTGTTTCTTTTTTGCGTATGCGACTGGGAGAGGACGGGTTTTTGGACCGCCTCGCGCACAACAGCAAAAGTTCAAGGATTTTTTTAACTCCATTGTTACTTGCAGGAGTGAGCTGGATGTTATATTATATCTACTGAAGTCACATTGTGTGTTTTCTGTATGTAACCTCTTTATCCTGATCAGGGTTTCAGTGGATCCAGGAACTCTTGGGTTTAAAATGAAATGCAGTATAACATTCCACATGGTGCTATACAGTACATATTTATATTTACACCTAGGGACAATTAAGTGTAGCTAATTCAGTTTGTCTAAGGTGGGTGGAAACTGGGCAAAAACACTCCGCACCATGCCATGTACCATGTTTTTTATTTTATTTATTTTATATTTTTTTATAGAGGGTAAAAGACATAACTTTGCCACACACAAAAATATCCTCATTTATAATAAAGTCATTATTATATTAATATGATATAGGGGTCTAGTGAAATATCTCAGGAGCACAAGGTGGGGGGTACACTAATCCACTCCATTTAGCACCCACATTTACCGCATTTAAAAAAGAAAATCATCATCTTATTGTACATCTGAGCAGTTGAGGGTGTAACAATTTGGGGGTTGTAGGCTTTGAACCCGGCTTATCTTTCGAATCGTAGTCCAATGCCTTAATCACTAATCATTACCCCTGACCCACCCCTGCAGGATTATAGAGGAACTGCAAGACTTTGCCACCTTAAAAGCACACATTTTTTAATTAAAATGTAGTTAAAAGAAAATGATTTTGAAGTCAGTATGGCAACACATCAATTGTCACATGAAAGAATTGCGATATGTAATCGCCCATCGCCCCTCCCCCATCTCTAAAAAAAATATATATATATATATATATATATATATATATATATATATGTGTTTTTTTATTAATATTTTTTTTTTATTAGAAAGTAGCGTTAGAGTACTTGGATTACTTTTTTAATGTAACAAGCAATCTAACGTGTTAGGTCCACCATTTCCATATATATATATGTAAAGGAATTATGCATTATTTATTTATTTATTTATTTGTTTGTTTTGCATTTAGGGTAAGATTTGATGAAGACGTAGCGCCATGGGTCCCAATGATATCAAACCTCAATAAATTTTATATTTTACTTCATTTACATGCCTTTTCTAAATGTTTTGATTGTTTTAATATGGAAAAATATGATTGTTGTGTTTAAAATTGGTAATATTGGTAATATGTTTGGGTGGCTGGAACGGATAATCTGCATTTACATTGTTTTCTATGGGACAATGTGTTTCACAATACGAAATTTCACCTTAAGAACTCGCCTCCGGAATGGATTAAATTCATATGTCGAGGTACCGCTGTACGTGCTGTATATTTTTCAGCTATAAAATTTATCAGTGCTTAAGCTGCTCAGGCAGAATGCTGACACAGCTGGTATATTTTGTGTCCCTGGTTTGCTCCTGATCTCCTCACATCACTTCCTGGTTCTGATTTTACAACTTCTTACCACTCTTTAAGAGGTTTTGCTAGTCCGAATTGTCCCTGTGTACAAATGAGTAAGAGATTGTGTGCACCCATTCCCAGCGTGACCCTGCCCCGTGTTTACTAAAGGAGAACAAATAAAGTGCTCCGTAGTGGGTAATTAGCCTGGTCGCATTACCTTGTCAGAAAGGCAGAGTGACTTTAACTCTAACACCATTTGTTTGTGCCGCAGTGTTTTGTCGAACACAACTGGTTCCACTTGATCGGGATCATCTGTGGCCTGGCTATATACAACTCCACCGTGGTGGACCTGCACTTTCCTCTCGTGCTCTACAAGAAGCTTCTAGATGTTCCTCCTGCGCTCGACGACCTGAAGGAGCTGTCCCCTACCGAGGGCAGGTACGCAACCCAAAACACACGACACGCAGGTGAAGAAAATGTCCTCTTGGTTACAACTGAGTTGTTTTGACATTTTCTTTACAACACGTCAACCAAACCAAACACTCTACATAATGCTCGAGCCTATAAATAAACCCTGCAGGTTTTAAATAAGTTGCAGTGGAGACATTTTGCTCACGCCAATGCTTTTCCTGGGTGCGTTTGTTAACACATTCGCTTTGTTTTCCAGCTCGTGCACTTTCCATGCCGTAACCAGCAGTTGTCATGAAGGGGTTTAATTAGAGCACAGCAAAAACCCTGGATGAAATGGAGGACACGGGCCATTAGCCGCTAATTATTTCTGAATGTCAGCAGAAAGAAATGCAGCTAACGATCTCTTCATCGCCACCGACGAGTCCGAATCAGAAAGCGCACAGGGAGCTGTCTGTTTACAAAGTTGTAAAGCAATCTGCTAATGAATATTTATTTGGTTGTTGCGTGTTTATCGCTTCGCGTGGGAGGTAGCTCTTTTATTGTGTGCTATTTAGAGTCGGGTCTTTGTAAACCCAGTGAGCGATTAAGATAAGATGTCACCAAGATAGCTTTTTATCGCCATCTCAGTATTTGTTGTTTTTCCGACATCTATCCTTCACGTAGTAAAGGTTGGGAAAGTTCTAGATACGAGAAGAACTCGTGCTTCTGATTGATTGACAGCAAAGTCTCTCTCTCTCTCTCTCGCTCTGTCTGCATCTAAGAAGGATTAGGGTCCCAGCTGTCGCTTCATATTATAAAAGGCTTTATGTTCGTCGTTCTTTGCTTACCAAAGCTCTAAAAAAAGAAGTGTGCTTCATACTGGGAGAAAACGTGTAATAGTAAAGCAGCGATTAGAGTCGCATGGTGTCGAGTAACAGAAACCCCGGAGTCTAGGTGCGGTGGGAGTAGAAGCCTCAGCTGGTGTGGTTAATAGGATTCAGGTTCAGGTTAATAAAGATGGGTCCAGAGATTTTAAAAAGTAAATAAACGAGTTGTTGTTGGCGGCTCATGAAGAAACATTTTACCATATTAACTCACAAAGCATATTTGTATATGAAATATCTGTGTTTATATGCATAAAGATAATAGGCTACATTTAATTACATTTTTTTTTTTGGTCACATGTCATGACCGCTCACATTACAATTACAGGTGAGTTGAATCTGACTAATGTGGACATGTCTGTCCTTTAAAACGATACAGTCCCCAACTTACGAACGAGCATGTGCTTAAGTCGGATTTGTTTGTAAGTTCGACAAAGTGAGTCTTACACGTCTGTCACCTACGCGGAATCAGCACAGTTTTGCGCAATGGCCGCAAGTACGATTTATCG